>NW_008691008.1:147145-147416 GCF_000695815.1 Acanthisitta chloris | reverse complement strand
AAGGAGAAGGGAAGGGCAGAGCTCTCCGGGCGCAGGGAAAGCAAAGGGATGGGATGGACTGGGCACCCCAGGATCAGGGAATTCGAAGGGATGGAACTGGGCTCCCCGGGAGCAGGGAATGCGAAAGGATGGAACTGGGCTCCCCGGAAGCAGGGAAGGCAAAGGGATGGGCAGAGCTCCCCAGGATCAGGAGCAGGGAAGGCGAGGGAATGGATGGACTGGGCTCCCCAGGAGCAGCGAAGGAGAAGGGGAGGACAGAGCTCCCCAGGAT
>NW_008691008.1:127867-147036 GCF_000695815.1 Acanthisitta chloris | reverse complement strand
GCTGGAGCCGCAGCCAGCCGGGAGCGGCGCGGGGATTTCGGGGGCACAAAAACCCCAACCAAGCCCTCCACCAAGGGCAGAGAACAGCGAGCACCTGCTCCAGCGGGGCACAGCGACCACCGGGACCACTGCCCCGAGCTCCCCCCGGGACACCCCTGCGCTCCCGTCCGAGCTCCGGGAGGGAGGAGAAGCCAAGGAGCCTCTGGCTGTACCTGGAGCACACGATTCTCGCCCCACACTGTGCCCGGGACAGGCAGAGCTGTCACTGCTGTGCCCCGCGAACAGCCACAGCCCGCGGCACTGCCGCCGCGAGAGCTGCTGGCCCGACAGCACCAGCTCGAAACAGCCGCAGAAAAGGAAAATAAAAAAAATTACAAAAAAAAGAAAAAGGAGAAAAGAGAAATAAGGGGGGGGGGGAAAAGAAGGAAAAAGGAAAATGATGGAAGAGAAGGGAAAAGGGGAAAAGGGGAAAAGAAGGGAAAAGGGGAAAAGAAAAGGGGAAAGAAGGAAAAAGGGGAAAGAAGGAAAAAGGGGAAAGAAGGAAAAAGGGGAAAGAAGGAAAAAGGGGAAAGAAGGAAAAAGGGGAAAGAAGGAAAAAGGGGAAAGAAGGAAAAAGGGGAAAGAAGGAAAAAGGGGAAAGAAGGAAAAAGGGGAAAGAAGGAAAAAGGGGAAAGAAGGAAAAAGGGGAAAGAAGGAAAAAGGGGAAAGAAGGAAAAAGGGGAAAGAAGGAAAAAGGGGGAAAAGAACAACAAAGAAAAAGGAAAAAAGCAATTACTTGGTCTACACCTAAGTTATCTCTTGCTCTGGTAATAATCAAAACACAGCAGTGGATGTGTTGGGTTATTTTGCAGGTTCTTTTGTGGGTTTTTTTCCTTTTTTTTGAAGTTGAAAGTTAAAATTCTGTTTCTTAAAAGATCCACTGAGAATACCCACGGCACAGCCGTGTTTGCAAAACTTTCAAACACATCAGGACCAACTAACTTCAACACACTGGTCCTTGCTGGCTCTGATTGCTGCCACACTTGATTTGAAGTTCCAGGGGCTCACTCCAAAGTATGTTAATCTGCAAACATTTACAGAAGGCAGCGATTCCCCCGTGGCAATATATAGAAAGTTTAAATTGTTTAAGTAAATATATGCATGTAAAATTGAAAATAATAAAACTTTTCAATTAAGTGAAAACTTACAAAGAAATTTGACCACCAAAAAAAAACCCCCACCCAAACAATAAAAAAACCCCAACCACAACAACAACAAAATTCCTCAAATGAACAAACACTCTGGGTTTGGTTTAGGCCTCAGTCTTACAAGAAAAAAAACACACCCACACACAACCAAAACCAAAAAAACAACCAAACAAGAATACAAGTTAACAAAACACTCCACCCTATACCAACAAAACAAAAACACAAATAAAAGGAAATTTGACTAGCCATACAAAATAACATGCACTTTATGCACGTGTATAATCCTTTTTCCCCAGCAATATTTGCCACTTCTATACAAGACTTAAACCCCCAAAATTCCTGTACAGCTTTAACTGCATTGTGCAAACACAGATTCTACTTTCTGGCACAAATGTGCTCGTGTAAATAATGATAACTCAGATTCTGGAGTTGTTCAACGTGAGCTGACAACCTTCTTGTCAGGGAAAATATGCGGCTGATATTTAGGAAGGTTTTCCTGTAATTAACTCCCCCTTGAGGATTTTCAGTTAGCAGCAGTAAAATTACCATCAGTGTACTAACCCACACCACATGCACTCTTACTGCCCCCCCAGCACTCTCTGCAAGATCAAAAAAAGGAAAATAGAACAAAACCACCTCAAGATGAAGTTCAGGATAATAAATTCTTCTCCTTTCTTTTTTTTTTCTTTTCAATGCAGTCAAACTATACTTGTTGTTTCAAAACCTCATCTGCACTGTACAGACCTTTCTGCTTCCTTTCCTGGAATTTGTGCCCTGTGGCAGATGTTATTCCAGACTAGCCCTTCACCTATTCACATTTAAGACTGAATTCAGAGCCAAGATCAAAATTTAACACTTTTACACTTAGCACAACTTATCCAAAATGCCACTACGTCCTTCAGTCTTTTAGAAAAAATAAAACCAGAACAGCAACTCCCAAATCAAAGATGACAGGATGGGAGAAATATACACCTCATCTTTTTCACTCACTCAGATTTTATTTCTTTCCTCAGTTAATGATGTTATACTGACCCTAAAACATACACCTTTTGTAACTTCCTTTTTCAAGAAGGACTATAAATTATTTTAAGCCTTTTTTGTCATATTGTTGCATATGAGAGTTACCCACATTTCCTGACATGCATGAAAAGGTGAATACACACAGGCAAGGGAATATGCAGAGACACCTGCAGCCACCACAAGGCAATGAGACATCACACTGACCCAGAATCTGCTTTTTCTGTACTGACCCGAATGCAGCACTAACTCTGCAACCAACACACACAGTATCTGCACAGAGCAGAACACATTCCACATGGACTCACCTACCCCTCAGTAGATAAATGCATTTATAGGTAGCCACAGTCTAGTTCTCTTTGTATGTTTACTAATCAGAGAAAGCTATGACAGAGCATAATGACCTGTCACATCCTCAGTTCTCATATATTCAACTAGGCACATGACATTGAATGCCACATTCAGGTCCCAAACTCTGCTCTGCCTTTTCTAACCCAACCACCCTCTGCCAGGCCTATTGTTGGCTCCACTCCTGCAGATCTGAGCACACACACACACACACACACACACACACACACCTTGCCAAGCCCAAGACCTCAAGGCATGGCCTGTATCTCCCTGAACATCACAGCCTCGTGGCAGGTATTAATCCAGCACAGCAATTTCCTTGCTATAGTTCATTAGTGTCATGCCTTGCAGTCCTTCCCAAACTGCTCTGTAAGACTCGGATTGCTCAAAGAGCTTTTTGCAAATAGATCTCTGTACCTGCAGTGAGTTGCAGTTAAATCTCTGGAACACTTGGGTGTAAAAAAGAACAGTTTGGTTTATGTTGCTGACCAAGCTTAAGGCATTCCTAGAGCCACAGATGATTTGGAAGTGTTTGTCTACAACTTTACCTTACATGCAAAATACACTTTTAAAAAGTCATTTGGGAAGCAAAGCATGGAAAAGCAGGACACAGAACTTAGTGCTTTTCTTAAGACTGGCAAATATATCAGGAAAAGCAATTGAAAGAAAAGGTGCATTAAAAAACCTTACTATGTATTTTTTTTACAAAGGGTTCCCAGAAACTTCCTGCTAGTCTACCCATTTGTTTAAAAAGATAGTGGGAAAACGAAGCATTTTCACAGCAGATTTTTAAAACATTATTTGTAAGACTTTTTTTTGATCCCTTGGGTTGAGACTGCAATTCTGTAGGTGATCATTGCTAGTCCTTGGCAGCCACAGAGTCCTGAACTCCACCCACAGGCTCGGTGGACACACCACACACTGTTTCCATCCCCCTCTTCCCAATTTTTGAATAAACATCAATTAAAAAAAGCCCAATAAATCACTTGTTTAAAAGCTTGATAAGGTATTTTCTAGCAGCTAAAGATTCTCTCACAAAATATGGCATTTGGGGGTCAAACTGGAAACACCAATACCTTTAAATTCCTTATTTTTTCACACCTATATAACTATTCCGGTTCTGTTTCTAAACAATGGGAGACTAGAAAAGACTTAACTCTTTCCATCCCAAAATTCCTACCAAACCACCCTTACCTCTCCCTTTCCTTTCCCCACAATACACTATTAGTCTGACTTTTACAAATAGCCACTTCGGAAGGATCTTTGAAAAATTACCTAAAGCCTTTCTTTCCCAAGCAAGTTAATGTGAACTTGGGAATGGCAATTAAATTGTCAGAATTAAAAAATTTGTTTTTAACTAGAAGGTAGCCAGAAGTATAGTCATGGGGCTGGTATTGATTGTCTGAACAGAGAACATTAGTCTTCAGGTATTTATTCTGCCACCTCTGCACCAGAGGTTCTCCTTCAAATCCAATCAATCCCTGCAAAAGATTGGTTCTTGCTACTAAGACACATAACTAGGCTGCAACAGAGCTGATTGTTGTTGTTCTCTCTAGGTTTCACTGAACCACCATATGTAGGTTTCTCATTGTTTCTGAATCATTTTCCCAGTTGCAAATTGGGATGATTCCCACACTGGGATTTGTGTCTGGGCTGGAGAATACACCTGGTTGTAGCTGTAAGATACCAAGCAGCTGATCATGTGTATTTTCTAATGAAGAGTGGGCTAAAATTCATATTTTCAAGCATGGCTACTGTAATTGTACTTTTCCATTCTTTATGCATTATTTTCCCTGTCTCCCTTTTCGCAAAATCCCTCGTGTCCAATTTCAGGTTTTGGCCAGTTCTGCTTTGAGAAAACCTTACAGAGGCAGTTGGGAACCTTTTAAACATTATCACAAACTGGGTTTGCTTCAGAGACATGTGAAAACAACTGAAATGGAATAATTACGGATAAAGGATGAAGATGAATCCATAACATACTGGGGCAAATATTCTGCCAATCCTAGGGTTATCTACATCAGGAAAACACGGCCTGAAAGCTCCAAAAGATCTGAAAACAACAGGATTTTCAGACACGAAATCAGTTAATGTTAAGAGTTTATAAACATGATGCAGAAAGAAAGAGATGAAGTGACCACTCCAGCTGACCTTTCTGACAGTTGCACCTTCTGAGACCTACAAAAACCCCAAACCCAAAAGGAAACAAGACAAAAACCTTTGTATTCCTATACATTATATCCAGTTTCCAGTTGAACTTCAGTTTGTACTTTGGCCATCTATTTTACACCTTTCCAGTGGAAAGTCTTGGAACAAGCTAAACACACAGACTCAGCTAGGCAGATAACTAGCTATGTATCTTTTCAGAAATCACACTGCAAAATGACTTGGTAAACTAAGATCTTCACTGGATGGATAAAGGAACACAATGACAACAGATCACAAAGGCAACATGCAATTAAATGCAGAATAAAACAACATCAGAAAACTCAATATAATAGAAGACTGTTTGGGATGTCAAAATCTGAAGAAAAAGGCAGACAGAAAACAATTAGCTCTATTTAAACTAGCTACCAGCTATGCCTATTAGCTCCCTATGAAATAGAGCTACTTTTACTTACTCTTCCAAAAATTGTAGTCCTGCCAATTAGAAACTGAGCCTGAGCCCCTGAAATATATCCTGGATTAGTGAAAGCATCACATTAGTCTGAAACATGAATAACTGCATTGCTGTGTGTTTACTTATGGAAGAATTAGTGACACAAATATCAGTGGTTGCTCTAAATATTCTTCAGTAAAAATATTTTTCAAATGTTGATAAACAGTGTCAAGATTAAACATAGAAATAGGAGTGAATACACAGAACTGTGACAAGATCTATTTAATTTATAGATAATATCACAGGGTGGGGGGAAGTTGTTCATCCACGGAGCATTAAACAGAACAAAACCTACTGCCCTTAAAGTCCACGGGGTGGGAACAATGCACAGGATTAAGAACAACAAGCCCCAAAGCAAAAAGTGGCTTAATTAATTCTAGATCTTGCTCCTCTTCGTCCAGTCAGAGATGTAGGCCCTGCAAACATTGCTCTCAGACCTCTGTATTGACTGTTCTCTGCGTGGCCATTTATTTTCGAGGACTGATGTCACATTTGGATGATATCAGCTGACATATTGGAGACATTTCCTTCCAGAAATGGCTCTTTAAGGCTGAGTGCAAGAGGTTAAGATGCCTGATGGAAACTAACTTTATGGCAGTGATGTTCTCCTGTATTCATGCAAGGGCCTTAATCGGTTCAAACTAGCGTAAAGTTTATGCCTCCACATCTAACTGGTCTGTTTGTTCACAGTAATTCACAAACTAAAAAGGAAAAAAACCCCTAAATTTAAATTATTCTGTTCCCTTCAAGGTAAATTATTTTCAAAATGAAGATACATTTTTCTCCCTTATCAATGTGCCTGCGTTAGATTGCAAAGACATAAAATTCTATACTAAATCCCCAAGTTCCTTAGCTTTGGGGCTTTTTTTTATATTTTTGTTTGTGCTAGAATTCTCCAACTGACTATTGTATTAGCTTTGTAAATACATTTCCCTCTAGAACAGACATAGCAGGATGTAACTGAGTGATGCCTGATCATAAAACGGGGGGAAAAACTGGGGAAAAAAAAAGCAATCTCCTCTTTTAAAATCACCAGGCAGAAATCATCATTACCATTTTGCTGCCTGAGCAATACTTTACATCTCAGCACTGGCTACTATTTCTTCCATATTGAAATCCTTGCAGGAAAACTTGAGGACTTATACAAGGTCTGAATGGAGTTTGGCTATAAAAGAGTTATTTTTCTGTAAGGATAGGCAGATATGTGCCTAGGAAATATTTGCTGTGGATTTCTGAACAGGAAAGAGATGAAATAAATATATATTCCATTTCTGATCCTGCAGCTAATAGAAAGTACATCTACCCACACTGACAAATGAGAAGCCATGACTAACTAACAGATCACAATGCTAAAAATACTTGGGATCTTCATGCTTAGCTCTGAGGTTTAAAGGCAGAAATGAGTGTTATTGGAGGTAAATCAAGGTCTGAAACAAATGCAGGACCAAGAGCCAGAATGATCTGCATCACCCTCTCTCAAGTTACTCACTGGAGTTACTGAAGTATAAATAGGTAATGTATAGGAAAGTGTGTTCACGGATTCATGGCAAAACTGCATCCACTTTTCTCCTGCTTGGCAGGAGCTATGTCTGCAGCCACTGCATGCAAAGTATGCCCAACCTGCCAAGAAGGGGCTCAGCAAACACCAACACTACTTGTGCCAAGGAATTCCCCGTTCACCTTCGCGCCGAACGTGCCTCAAGTGCCAACAAGACCCTTCGACTTGGGACAATTTTCGAGCAGCTCACAAGAACAGAGGTCTAAGGCTATAGTACAAGTCACTAGTGAGCAGCAGATTTCCCACTGACCATGCTCTCCGGGCGCTCGGAGCGTGGCTTCGGGGTGTGTGGATCCGAGGGGGTTGCGCACGAAGCGTCGCCGGCGCCGCAAGTCATCCTCCCAGTAGTCGAGGCGCCAGAACTCACGAGGACGACTACAATGAAACAGAGGAGCCACATGTGTTAGCAATTATCAAACAGCATGGTAGCACTGAATTTCTGCATAAAGCTCTCCTTGTTTGCGCTGCTTTCGCCGCTTTTGCTTTTTTTTGCCCTAACCTCCCCCCCCCTTCTGCAATCTTTTACTTAGGTATGTCCTTGAAAATAACAATATCACCTTCCAGTCTAAGGAACTCCTTTCCCTTTTTCTTGGAAGGTGAAATGAGCACTAAATACATCATTTTGAAATGAATTGCTGACAGTGTGATCAGTTTCCCCACACTCTAGTGGCATGTGCTCCGATTTCAGCCTCATTTCAGCCCCAGCAGGGCACCTTTCTCAGTGACTGCATTTAGAAACCAGAATAGGGAAAAGGCTATTATAAATATGGTATAGCATTACCTATATTAATCAAAGTCTGTCCCCCTTCATTTTTCTTCCTAATTTGTGCCTTTTCGCACAAGGTCAGTAAATCATGCCACGAATTCCTGGTCCAGAAAGTGTTAACTTTAATGAATACCTCAGTTACATGGTTATGTATGTGATAATAAAATATTACTCTGTTTAGATGTGCAGGAATTTAATTAAAATAATCTCTTAAAATATTCATTACATTTAGCCCCTGAGGCTTAGAACAACACGAGAAAATGCATTTCTTGCCCATTTACTGTTTTTAAATAAACCATTCCAGGAGAGTGAAACAGCAATCTATTTTGCAGCAAATCAGATTGCATTTCTGCTTTATGTAGTTGTGTTTTTACGTTTAATTAAAAACTGCACATTGTGATGTGTAATAATTGCGACGTGGAAGGCACACTTGAAAAAATTACATCTGGAAAGGGTTGGATCCAATTCATTCTTTCCCACTGCACGCTCCAAACACACGTAGATCTTTTTAATATGGTCATATATAAGTGCCAGTTACTATCTTGGTAGGTGCTCAGGAATGAATGCCACAGTGAAACAGAATTTTAGCCTGAAGAATGTACAAAAAAATGCCAATTTCAGGTATAGCAAATAAATAAGCAGAAAATGCCTGAGGCAGAGAACAGCCATGGTAGCCTGAGAATGTGGATGCCAAGTTAAAAACCACTGATCTTGTTTGTTTATATACAGATATAACACAGCTAGCCTTAAAACAATAGATGAAAATGAATATTTATTCCATTTCTGATCATGCAGCTAATAGAAATCATATCTACCAACACTGACAAATGAATAGCACAACTAATTCACAGATCACAATGCTAAAAATACTTGGGATCTCCACACTTAGTTTTGAGGTTTAAAGGCAGAAATGAGCATTAGAGGAGGTAAATCAGGGTTTGAAACAAATGCAGGACCAAGAGCCAGAATGATTTGCATCTTTCTCACTCACACACAATTTGTAGTCATTGCAAATTGCCACTGAAAATAATTTGGTCAAAACAGAGCTGCCTTTGCATTCTTCACTGAACTGCTATGCCTTTTTCTAACACCAAATAAGAGTCAGTGCTAGTCTCATCTTCCTGATTCCTTAATATCAGAAAAATCCTGGAGTGTTGGAATCAAATTCCCCAGTACCTTATCATCACACTTAGCCTGTATTACAGCCACACTAGAACTGGAATGCTCTGCTTATAACTCCCAACGATTTGGGGATCATTACCCAAATCAAAATGCTAAACCACAAAGCTATGGGTTTATTATTCCAACTTACAACTCTCCCTCGGTGATTGCAGCACCAGGCAGAACACAGCTGGCTATGTGCATGCCTTTGATAGTGGCAGAGCATGGCTAGGCACTTCATCATTCTGCCTTCCTACATTTATCTGCTAAAATTATTATCAAATATCAGGCAGGATGCAGTCGTGAATCACAGGCTGCTCCTCGTCTTCAGGGGAATGATACAAAGAGGGTCTATTCATCAGGATGGCAATCGGCACAAGTAATTAGTTCCCTAGACTAAGATCTCCTACAAAGCTTATTTCAGTCAGCACCACAAACATATGACAATGAAAAGCTAATGGAAGCTGCTAAAATTTGTTAACCTCTCATGCCATCAATCCTGCTGGTGTTCTGGGCTGCAGTATTATGCAAAGGTGGTAAATTATTAATTCGTCATTCATCTATCTTGCCCCAGTTTTGATAGAATTAAGTGATGCCATTCTTCTGGAGAACAATTACAATTAGAGGACATTACAAAACTATGCTGAAATTATGAGGAAAAGAGGTAACAATGATCAGGCATGAAGTATTATCCTGGAGCACAATATATCTTTAGCTCCTTACTTTTATTTTCAGTTCGGCAGAGGAAATTTGCATAGGATTCTGTGTCCTTCAGCACTGCACTGGTTAGTCACAAACAACTACACATCAACTATTAGACTGTGTATTTGAGTATTCGTAGCTATTGGCAACCACTGCATTAATAGGCAAAAAAAGAGAAAAACAACCTACTCTCTATACATAGAAAAACATCCAACAAAAACCTGCAAAGCCAAAAATAAACACCTATGTTGACTAATTTTTTCAAGTGAGCCATTTCTGAGAGCAGCTACTGGGAGAAAAGCATAGTAGAACCAATAAAATTGCCCATCTAATCCTGAGCTGCAGCCACAGCAGTGTGGGCAGCAGGTCAAGGGAGGTGATTCTGCCCCTCTGCTCTGCTCTGCTGAGACCCACCTGGAATACTGCACACAGTTCTGGTGCCCTCAGCATAAGAAGGACATGGAAGTGTTGGAGCAAGTCCAGATGAGGCCACTAAGTTGCTAAGAGCACTGGAGCATCTCCC
The DNA here is from genome assembly GCF_000695815.1 of Acanthisitta chloris. NCBI lineage: Eukaryota > Metazoa > Chordata > Aves > Passeriformes > Acanthisittidae > Acanthisitta > Acanthisitta chloris. The sequence goes on along the minus strand of NW_008691008.1, from coordinate 137,115 downwards.
CTGTGAGGACAGGCTGAGGGAGTTGGGGCTGTTGAGCCTGGAGAAGAGAAGGTTGTGTGGAGACCTCAGAGCACCTTTTCAACCTCTGAAGGGCCTACAAGGAGCCAGAGAGAGACACAAAAATTCTGCTCTGATTCAGGCAGGACTGACCCCTGACAGACTGAAGGGTTATGAAGCAAAGGGGCAAGGAAGCAGATTTTGGGAACAGCACAGCATCATGAACTACAGGGAGACTGGACAGCAGGAGATTCCAGCTCTGCAGTCAAAGCTGCCACATGTACTAAAGGTGCTATATGGACTGGATCGATGAACGTAAGTACTCAATTAGTCTAAGTGCAAGAGGAACATTTCTCAGGGGATTGTGGATATATGAATTATGAATCATATGATTTGCATGGATTTGGTAGGGCTCCCTCTAACATGATACACAGCAATTAGTGGCTCCTTAGTAACAATATTGACTGAATAGAAACAAAGCTTTTCTATTAAGTGTTTTATTCAAATAGTGCAACAATTATATTGCCTTATTTTTCATTTCCCCAAACTACCAGGCTATGTCCTTAGAACTGAGATAAAACCTTCCTCTCATTCCCACGTAACTCACTGGATTCTTAAAATTGTACAGAGATGAGAGGGGATTAAATATAGAATGACCAATATAACCTGTTTCCTCAGGACTGTGTGTCATGCAGAAAAAAAAACAACAGCCACTTCTCTGCGGGCAATGGGAAGAAGTTTCAATGCTCACATATTGGCAGTGTTCACAGCCAGGTTGGCTGAGCCTTGAGCAACCTGCTCTGGTGGGAGGTGTCCCTGCCCAGGGCAGGGGTTGGGGCTGGGTGATCTCTAAGCTCCATTTCAACCCCTAAAATTCTATGATTCTATGATATCTTCACTCCGAGAACAAGAAACCTATTTTTTCTACCAGTTTCAAGGATCAAGACAATTGGATGCAAAACATGACAACTGCTATACTAGTTTTATTATGCTGATGATATAGCAAAGGAATTTTAGGCATGGGAATTACCCACTGGTCCTCATACCCTATAGACTTAGAAACATAGAATCATCATAGACTTATCTTGAAGCTAAGCAATACCAGAGAACAAGAGAATCATGCAATTGCTGAAGAATTACTTCTTGTAATGCCTTATCCATTATGTATTTCGAGATACCCTGCTACCTCTAAAATGCCAGAAAAGAAACAATCACCAGAGTAGTGTGGGTTAAAAAGAGACTGTGTGATGTGGGAAAGAGGAAAAGAGGAAAGCAAATAGTTTGAGCAGGAGTTAGGGATATACTCAGGCTACCTGTTCACTGAGAATGGATTTTAGCACAGCAAGAAGTTCCCATTCAGATCCTTCAACTAGTGAAGCAACAAAGAGACATAATTAGCACACTACTAGCTCCATGTCTATTAACATTGATCTAGCAAATTGTTTTGTGCACATTGATTTGCAACATGAATAAAAATATATAACATATTTTGGAAAAGAAAACATTGATCTTGATGATGTCAAAGCAAACACTGAAGATGTGACTCAACAAACAAGTTCTCAGCACCACTACCAAGTTCAGCACTTCATGCAGAGATCCCATGCACAAGTGTTTGCCACGTGGCAAACCTAAATCAGAGGACTGAGGCAGTAGGGAAAAGGTCTATTTTCCGGTAAATCAGGTTTCTGATCTGATTCCCACTTGCCTGTATGACCAAAGCACACAGGAAAACGTTTGATCAGTACTAAGCCAAAGTTGGAGCTAAAACATTACTTGGCCAGTTACACTTCAATGTGTATTTCACAGCACTTCACTCATAGTGTATCTACTTCAGAACATTAAAGATTAATTCACTCCTGAGAAGTGCACTGAGACCTACATTATCTAAACTCACTCCAATGGCAAAACCAGCTCCAGCTCTTCTCTCTCTCCCTCTCAGTTGCCTTTGGTAGGCATTTGTGTAGCCACACTAAACCCCATCACAGTAACAATCTGAGATTCTTAGAGCTTTTTGGTTTAATTCAGGTTTATAACAGTAACCTGTTTATTCTGCAGCCTCTTCAGTAAACAAAAATAAGGGGCAAACATGCAGGTGGGAGCAAGGAAGGAAAGGATGAGGAAGAATTGAGATCATAAAAGTCACATCATGAAATCATACTCTAATATTAGCAGAGTCTCTGCCTTCTCAAGTTATCTTCATTTTCCCCACACACAGACACTCATATTCCATAGTTTCAGGAGAGAAACTTCCACAAATGGAAATAACTGAGAATCCTTAAGAAAACAACATCATGTGCTGGCAGGCTCCTCATCTCTGCCACAGTCATTGCTCTGCTAACAGGAACTGGTCATAACAAAGGCCCAAGGCCACTGAGTGCAACTTCTCTGGCACAGCATCAATTATGCAGAACACTAATGTAATCCATTCAATCAGTGCACTCTATTTACTTCTTCTAACCCTTCTCCAAGAAAACATTTGGCTTTGTCTATAGAGGACTTTTTTTCCCCTAAAAGGACTTTTGTCTTTATCTATGCTTCGATTTTATCAAAATGTGTGTGTGGAGGGGAAGTTTCTTGTGTTTGCAGTTACCATTCTCCTTTACTTTTTTCAGAACCAAGATGTGAAAAGCAGGCTATGAACTTCAGGCACAACACCTGCAAGGCCTTAGCACAGAATTGGCACTCTGAGGACCTCTGCACAGCTGTAGGACACCTTTGTACAGCCTAAACCTGAGCTGCTTCCAATGCAGATGAAAAATATGTAAACATCACATCTTAAGTGATGCTATTTCCCCACATAAACAAGACAGTAGAGACAGCACAGACCTGTAATTCCTAGATTTGCATTTTAAAAGCTAGTAGAAATGCTGTTTGTATGGTTTTGTACAGTAACTAGTTAGGATATTTTATCTGTCTCAACCACCCATTAGACACTGCAGCTCCAATTTCCTGCCCAGGCCTCCTGATCTATGTATTTTCACAGAATCACACCAAAAAAATCCATTCCCATCTAACTAGCATGCAAACAAAACCTAGAGGAACAATGCCAATTCCAGGTATCACAGAGCCTCTTTTCTGCACTGACAAGCTTTGAATTCCTCATTTAAAAAGCATCCAGAAAAAAACATCCTAAAGCACCACGTCAGGGAAAAGACAAGCCCACCTTTTAGGTGTTGCTGTCCTAGATAATGGTGTTATTAACCTCCAGTTTAAAAACAACCCTGTTTATGTATGAGTTTGTGCATGCTCTTCTCTGATCTGCATTAACCCCTTGGTGGCTCACACAGCCCCAGCTTTTTGGAGGCAGCATTCTTTGAAGTGTTGGCATTCCAGGGCACCCTGATACTTCAAAGAGGGCTCTCTTAAGTACATGGTACAGCACTGATCATGTATTCTGCAGCCACTATCTTATCTTCGACTGATCTGATTTTGAGCAGCCTCAAATAAAGCTGCACTTTCAAAGATGTCACCTGGAGACACAGTTCCATTCATGTGGCTTTGCTGTCAAGGATAATTAAAAATGAACTGAAATGAAAACTACTTCGCTTTTCTACCAGAAGTTAACATGGAAACTTTCTTCTGGTTTTCAGCAGAATTAGCTCAGACATGCTTCAGACATGGAAGGCTGAATGTACAGCAAATTTACAGCCAGATGCTTTGGCTCAGTTACTCAGAAATCCTTGCAGATCTTGCACATCCTACACCTGATTGGAGTCAACAACATTTGCTTTTCAAAGTAACTACAGTTCCTACAGAATAAACTGCTATTTCTGTTGAAAACAACAATAACTACTAGAATATAAAAAACAGGTACAGTGCATCTCACTGGAGGTTTTTTTGCTCTTTGTCTGATGTTGGAATGTGCTGCCCAGGGAGGTGGTGGATTCCCCATCCCTGGAGGTTTTCAAGCTGAGACTGGATGTGGCACTTAGTGCCATGGGCTAGTGACCATGGTAGGGTTGGACTTGATGATCTTGGAGGTCTCTTCCAACCAGGATGATTCTATGATAATGCAGAACTTTTTTCTGCAGTACTTGGTCATTCCTTGCCAAAACAAACAGTGGAGTGTAAGAACAAAGGTTAGAGGATATAACATGACAAAGGAGCCAATCTCCATCTCCTCAGCCACTCCTCTTGGTTCTGATGCTTTCACCTTAAGTACATGCACAGGAAGGACTTCCACATTTTCTCGCTAATTACAGAAGCAGCAGATATTCTGTGAGGAATAATGTACACTGAAAAATGGTGACTCTGATGAATTCTTGGGAGTTTGAGATCATAATCTTTCAGCATTTGTGGACATATAGATCTCTAAGCTCCATTCCAACCCTTAAATTCTATGATTCTATGAGATAAATTCCCCCTTCAACCTCTTAATCACGAATCAATTTGAACATACTTGTCCCTCTGCTTTAAATTACATTAGTGGGAACAGGCAACTTTCTCAGGTTAAGATACTGAAGCCTTAGAGACACCCAACTTCAACATTTCCTGCTCTCTGATACAACTAAAATCACAGCTTACACTTCAAAACAAAACAAACAAACAATGACAAAAACCCAACCAACACCTAATCAAACCAAGTTTGATTTAAAGGTTAACACTTCAGTCTGAGATTTACTTCAGGCTTTAAAAATCTGAGGAGGCCAAAAATCTGGGAAGTTACTTCATTGTGTGATGATTGCAGGAACACATGTAAGAAAGAGTTCAAGTAACTGCAAACATTGTACCACACTCCGAGACAGGAAACAATAAGCACAAGGCAGCAAGACCACTAAGGAGCACATGGAACAAGACTCCTAACTGTTACCATACTAGCACAGCATACTCAGGAAACAACAACAGGATTCAAATACCTTTGAAAAGGTTAAACTTATTAAACATATTTCTCCTTTGAAAGCCTTGCAAACTGTCTCTAAAAGATAAAACACAGCACTGAGTTATGACAAAGCACCTGGACCACACAGAGAATACTGTACTTACTGAAGGTTTAAATAAAGGAAAGTATTTACTAAAGGTTTAAATCAAGGAAAAAGTAGCCTGAAAACACACCTTCTCTTCTATTAAATGTGATCAACAAACCAGGAGACAGAAGATTAGCAATTAACAGGCAATGTAGAAGGAGGCAAGTCCCTCTGCCAAGGGCAGGGGGTTGGAACTAGATGGTTGCTAAGGTCTATTCCAACCCCTAAAATTCTATGATAAGTTCAAAACTGTTGCCAGACATAGGTCAAGAAAGGTAGGAAAAATGTTCCCAAGATGAGGAGCTGATGTGAGAGCGTAAGTCAAGAAAAAGTCAGAGTCTCTGGACAGGTGAAAATGTATTTGGGGTCCAAGTCAAGAGGTAAGGACACACTTAATAGTTGTTTTTTCTGCACACCCATCAGTGCCATCCTGTAGCTGGATAAATGTGGTGCTATTTCATGCCTGATTTTGTAGTGCTAATTTGAGCTCACATAAATATCTGCAGCTTTAATCATCACTGCTATCAAAACCAGCTTCAGCTACCAAACTGCCTCCTGACATCCACTGATGCCCCAAGGGACATAAGGGTTCTGCAGATAGTTGCCAGCCCCCTCTGAGAAGAGGCTGCATTACCAAAAGAGAAGTGCACAAGTCATCCTGGTTAAGGTTACAAAAGTTACCAAAGGACTAATTGCAATAAAACATGAGCAGTGTTAAGAGTGTTCAACCCCCCAAGGTTCCTTTAGGGTAACTCAAGGGTGTAGCACAGGATAAAACCTTGTACAAGTGACACATCAGAAGCTGCTGACTGAGAAGATGTAAAGTTCTTCTCCATAGCTACTGTAAGAGAAATCTAGCAACAGATAACTTGGTAACAAACACCTGGACTGAGCAATACATATCCTTATTTGATGCTCAAGGCTAACAGTCCTAGCATTGAAATCCAATGCTATAGAACAGGATTATGAAGACTGTAAAATGAAAGCTTAAGCAGCAACAAAGCAGGAAATGTTTTCTGCTTCATTTCAGTGACTTAAACATGAGCATAACACTCACAACTTCTTTCCCCCACTGTGTTAGCATCCATAGAGACACATGTTAAAAGATAATGAAGTTTCTTCTTCAGGGGAGCTATTACCTCTCTTGACAAGGCTACCAACTTCTCCCTCATCATCCAGCTACTCCTTCATTTGTTTTCAAGACAAATTTACCAGCCATCTCAGCAGCAATAAGCCTGAGTTTTAAGACAAATGTAAGAAAACCCCACCAAACCAAAAAACTACACACACACAAACCACCAAAACAGTAGGAAAAACAACCAACATATCTGTTCAGGTTCTTTCCTACTATTGAAACAACTTTGTCAGTATTAAGCATTTCTCCTCAACACAGCAATCCCATCACAGAGGAGAATGAAATGGCCATAACACTGTCACTCTCAACTGGAAACAGTAAGACCTATGCAGCAGAGAATCCCTGTCCCACAGCCACTCAGCAGCACTGAGAATCATCCCCAGCAGGGAGGAGAACCAAGGGACCTGGAGTAACTAACACTGGACTGCATGCAAACTGCATCACCCCACTGCCTCCAACCACCACTCAAGGGCTCCCTGTCCCTGCAGGAGGGACAGGAATGTCCCCAATGGATAGAAAGAGCACAGAAATGTCTGTACGTTTTCTGACCAGAAGTCTAACCTGAAATTTTGCATCTAAAAATGCCAGTGGTGGTATAGGGAAGAGTAAGATCAACCCAATCATGTACAACTTCACCCCTAACACTGCCGGTTTCCAGCTATTTTCAGCTCAGGGGATTTCCTGAGTCTAATGTGGTTTGTCTATTTACAGTTCTTCCTCCTGCTACTGTCTTTCTCTTCCAAGTTCTCATCCACAGTGGAGAAACAGACCAAGTATCAATGGCCTCAACCCTCAAGTTGGGAAGAATTACTGCAGTAAAAAGCAACAGGGTGGATCTGTGCACATTTCTGGAAACTTCAGTTCTAATCATAGAATCAACTGGGTTGAAAAAGACCTCCAAGATCATCAAGTCCAACCCTACCGTGGTCACTAGACCATGGCACTAAGTGCCACATCCAGTCTCAGCTTGAAAACCTCCAGGGATGGTGAATCCACCACCTCCCTGGGCAGCACATTCCAATGCCTGAGCACTCTCTCCATAAAAAAATCTCTTCCTAATCTCCAACCTAACCCTCCCCTGGCAGAGCTTGAGTCTGTGCCCTCTTGTCCTGCTGCTGGTTGCCTGGGAGAAGAGACCAACCCCCACCTGACTCCAACCTCCTGTCAGGGAGTTGCAGAGGGTGAGAAGGTCTCCCCTGAGCCTCCTCTTCTCCAGGCTGAACACCCCCAGCTCCCTCAGCCTCTCCTCATGGCACTTGTGCTCCAGTCCCTTCACCAGCCTCGTTGCTCTTCTCTGGACCTGCTCCAGCACCTCAATGTCCCTCCTGAGCTGTCTAAGAGTTTTCAGTGACACAAGCAAACCTTAGTTTCTGGACTACAGATTCCACCTGTATGCTTATAAATCAAATATCTGTACAGCATGTGATCCTGCTAATGTTCATGGAAATCAACAGTTGGGACACTGAGGAGGAAAATCCTTCAGGTACTAAAGAGACTCCTCAAAAACCTCTAAACTGCCTATTTAAAATATGGAATGCAAATGTGAGAGCACAACAGTTCTCTGGAACCACCACACAATTCCCCACATTTTTTGCTGGAGATGTTAATTCTTGGTTTATGTAAATTCTTCAGAGAAGGTTATTTAAGACTATATCACTGCTAAATTATTGTGCAGATACTCATAAGCATCATTTAAATATACTGCATCATACTGCACTTTTTCTTCCTTGAACATAATCTCCCTCCTGCATATAAAAACTGGTTGTGTAATTATCTCCAGTCACACCTCTCTCCATTACTGAGCTTTAGAAATAATAATGTGTTATCCCTGCTAAACTAAGCTAACTTCTCTTTTTAGGGACAAAAAAAAAAGTCAAATATTTTGATACAGTATATAACACAACTTCTCCAAGAAACCTTGTTGACAAAGTTTGTTCAACTCATCACATAAAACACTCTTAAAGAGAAATTGTGGTAGAAGAATTGAAAATCATCTTTTCTTTCTTTTTTCAATTAGCTTCTCTGCTGACTGAAGAGTCAATTCAGACTGACACTCAAAATCCAGAAAAGACTTTCATTTTGTTGTGGAAATTGAATGTTTTCACTTTCCTTTCCAAAATGCAAAGCCCATGTATTTTGTAAGAGATTTCAAGGATAAGACAAAGTGAAGAGCTATCCATTACTGTACAAACACTAATGTTTTGAGAGACAAACCATTCTTTTCCATTTTGGGAGGAAGAGGAATGCAGTTCCTAATGCAATGAACAGAGTCCTAGAAAGAATAAAACCCACTAATTTACATGCAAACCAGTTTGGGGTTCCTTTAAGTGACTTAGGAATTTTAATTTGAACTGTTGCAAGTACTGAATATTTACACAGCTACTTGTACTACATTTTTCCACGGAAAAATAAGAATACAATCATGAAAACAATGGCACAAGGGCTCAAATAAAACCTGATCTTTTGCTACAACTTCTTAAGGTCACAGGATTCATTTTCAGTATCATGCACCATTAAAATTTACTTTGTTGTAGCAGTCACTGGAAGGGATAGAGAATATGGTTTTCACAAAGGGATGGCTTTCATCTAGACTTTCACCCTCTTTATAGGGAATAACTTTGCTAAACTTTGGAAATGAAATACATGTGTGAAGCTCTATGGGCAAGCAGCAAATCACAGCAATAGCTTGAGATTACTTACCAAACCATATGATAGAAGTAACCAATCTTTGATACTAATCGCTGCAAGATGGTATTTTCCCCCAAAATTTCCCAGGAGGAAAGGGGGCAGTGAGAGGAGCAGAGACAGACTGACAATCAGCACAGAAGTTACAGCACTCTGCATGGGATTTGGAGGAGAAATGAACACAGCCAAAGGACCTTGCTCTTTGGCTGAATTTACTCCATGACATTGATTCTATGGGTTCTGAATGTTTCACAAAGAAACAGGTTTGTACCCGAAAGTCTTCTGAGGTACAATTTTCTCTTGGCTATCTTTTAATAACTTGTAACAAAATATCACAAGTCAAAGTTAGCTATGTTAAGAGAACTTTCATTTTTTCACACAGAAGCTGTTGCCTGAAGTATTTCACTGGTTATTTCTGGCAATGGCTTTGGAGGTTCACAGTCTGTACACAATCAGTAGGTGTTTAC
>NW_008691008.1:124753-127838 GCF_000695815.1 Acanthisitta chloris | reverse complement strand
TCCCTAGATTGTGCCTCTCAGGCTGCTGCATCACACTTGTCTTACACTCAGACTGTGACATCATGTGTGCTAACCCCACTGAGAACAATCTTGGTGTCTGTCCATGGCAAACATGCATTGTTCACAAAGGCCAACACAGAACAATTCATCTGGCCCAGAATTTTATCTGCTAAGAAAGATATTTTTTTTTCTGTCTATCTAAAAATCATAAATGTTTTAGGGGCTGTAATGGAGCTTAGAGACCACCCAGCCCCAAGCCCTGCCCTGGGCAGGGACACCTCCCACCAGAGCAGGTTGCTCAAGGCTCAGCCAACCTGGCTGTGAACACTGCCAGGCTTGGGGCAGCCACAGCCTCCCTGGGCAACCTGGGACAGGGTCTCACCACCCTCACAGGGAAAACTTCTGCCTAAGATCTCACCTCAATTTCCCTCCTTCAATTTGTGCCCATTGCCCCTTGTCCTGTCCCTGCAGCTCCTAACACAGATCCCTCTGCAGCTTCCCTGGAGCCCCTTCAGCTCCTGGAAGGTGCTCTGAGGTCTCCACACAACCTTCTCTTCTCCAGCCTCAACAGCCCCAACTCCCTCAGCCTGTCCTCACAGGGGAGATGCTTTTTCTCTGAATCTTTCTCTCAAATGGCTCCCCAGAGAGATTGAGAGACATTTGGACAAAGAAAGTTGCAGTTTTCTTTCCCCAGTGCTATGTCCACAACAACATAAGCAGCACAAAGAAGGAAGTTCTTTCATCCAGATACAGGAGAGACAAAGAGCCTATGAGGAACCAAAGAAAGCATCTTGATGCAGAAGTCATGGAAGACAAAAACATGAGGGGGGAGGGATTATGCATGATCTGCTGGGGACCAAAGCAGAGAGGAAAGAGGACAGAGTTGGCAATGGTTTGGACAAGAGGCAGAGTAGAGAAGGGAGGACACAAAACCAGGTCAGTCTGAACAAAAAACCCAGGGAAAAGTAATAGAAAGTCAGAAAATATATTTTAAAAAAAAATGTATTAGGATAGAAAATGCAGGCAGAAAGAAGGTCTGGGGGGGAGATTACTTCTTCTATAGTGTCTTTCTTAGGACAATAGAGGCAATCCTGATCATATTGCCCTCTGAAAATTTGACATCATCTCAATCCTGCCCTACAATATTGGTCTGGTGCTCATCTGCTGTTTTCAAGAGAAGGGGCGAATACATGTATGTGTTCACTGAACACACTGCATTTCCACTTCCAAAATTTCCCTGTCAGGAAGTAATTAGCAGCTGCTCCTTAAAACAGCAAAGATCTCAATCATACAAGTCATTTCACCTGCCTAATAATAAATACACCATCATCACCACAGCTAAAAAGCCCATCTTGGCATCTTCAGCAGCAGCAACAAAGGGTTCATCAGAGTTATCAAACAGAAAACTGAACTTTTTAATGGTGTCACCACAAGATTCTTTAAGCAAGGACAGATAACACTGTTTAGGTTGCCTTGCAGTGTTTGATTCCTGACATGCACTGCGGGATGGCAAAGCTAAAAAGTGGGTTTAGGAACACAGTACAGAAAGAGAGAAAAAAAAAAAGCAACCAAACAAAAAAACACCTTTAAAATGACTTATGAAGGCTACAAAGCACATTAGTACAGGTCTGAGCTGGAACTGCAGCTCCTGGTCACAGTTTTGATATGGCTTTTCTTTCACTTGTCCTCAAAATGACAATCTCTCAGGTACTTATTTTTAAGGGTGCATCAAGGACTAGCAAACATCCAAAGCTGAATGCTACAGTTTTCTTAATCTTTAAGAGTTTAGGAACAGAAAATATTTGCCTTCCTAGAGCAGAGAGAATACTCATGGAGGTTATTTGCTGGGCTGGCAACTTAGAAAATATTGTTTCAGTAATCAAACTTAAACACTGCTATTTAGCATCAGAGACCATAACATATGTAGAACAAACCCCACACATACTAATGGCACAATAAATCCAGTGATTAACTCTTTGGGGTCTCAGCATTTTGGGATTTTTTTATTTGTTTGGGTTTTTTTAAATACATTTTTTAACAATATATATTTCTTTAGTTAAAAAGAAAAAGTATTCTTGCCTTGCAAGCATCACTGTAGTGTGGAACAGCATTTTCCCCCATGATAAACCATTAGCCCCAAGCATATGCTTTGTGTTTCTAGAGATCATCAATAAGAAAGTTGCCCTAAAGCCCAATCAAGTAACGGGTCAGTATTCCCAGACCTGACATCCAAAAGGACTCCTAAACCTAAGCTTGTCAGATTTTTTTTGTTGTTTATTTTATATCTATTTTTTTCCCCTCTTGCTCACCCTCCTTTGAAGTTGGTCTTCAAAGCTTCAATATCAATTGGAATGCAGCATTAAGGATTTTACGACACTGTGCCACTTAAACTTTTATTGTTTGGTTGCGAAATCATAATCAGAAGGATTAAGCTCTTGTATTTGGCTTTTTGTTTCTCTCTTCTTTTTTTTTCCCCTCTGTAATTTATTCTTTAATTCCAATTCCATCATGCCATAAATCTGCAGCGTGCCCCTTTCAGTCTTCCCACCTCAACAAAATAATGCAGTTTACACTTAAACGTGCTCAAGGAAAAAAAATTAACATTCTTTATCATTTTCTAGCAGAGACAGTTAATACTCTGAGGCTACATTAATAGAATCTTTCTGCCATTGTGGAAAGTTTGATAGCACTCTTATTTCAATGTCTGAATTTTTCTCCTTTTTTTTGACAAAGACAAATGATTGCCATCAATCAAGATCCAATCGGGTATACACAGAGTCAAGCAAATGCATCACTCTTTACTGGTTTTCCTGCTATTTGTGCAGGCTTTGCCCCATATTATTTTATAGAATGATCAAAAAAAGCAGCCATAAGATAGATCATCCACACCCACTGTAAAATTAACTTTCATGAATAATGAGAGTTTTAAACCTCAGATAATGTATACGTTATACAGGAGATATTGCTGGAGTTCATTTCTGGCTGGAGATTATGTAAATGATACTATATGACCTTTATCATTACAAACAGGACATGCAAAACACATATTATTTCATACATCATTCCAAAGCAAGTCAGAACCTAA
>NW_008691008.1:120390-124712 GCF_000695815.1 Acanthisitta chloris | reverse complement strand
GGTTGCAGGAAAATGATATGAAGTACTTGTGATATTTTTGACTACTCCTCCCCCTTAACCTGTTACTTATGTGCTCTAAACAGACTAGAAGTAGCAAAAAATGAAGTTTATCCTCCTTGTTCCTTGACAAGAGAATTGGTATTTTGTTTCTTGATAGAAACATTTATCTCAAGACTAAATTATGCTGATAATAACCATTTAGGTCAGTCAAAGCCAATGCCAGTGGATTAATAATAATACACAGAGCCACATAAATATAATGAAAGAATAACCAGTTCCTTTTTTACACATAAAACAATATCTTAAATCACTTTCCTTATTACTCCACAACAAGCTAAGCAAAGCTAAATTGCTTAAAGATTTGCCCAAGATAAAAGGTCCCATTCCCCGTGAAGGTTAGACAGTGGATACACATATGGAATCAATGAGGAACTCTAGGAAGGATCTAGCAACCCAAGCAACCTTCAGACTGTTGTTCCAGACTTCTCTTTTCCGCACCAACGAGGAGCAAAAAGAAATGTGGTTTAAATTTAAGACTTACACAGCTCTAGAGTATTTAAGGGCCTTCAACAAAAACATCTAAATAAATCTATGGATACAAAACCATACATGTTTAGACACACTGAAATATCACGGAGCCACCAAAGAAATACCTATTGCCAACACATCAAACTCTAGGTATCAGGAAGCAACAAAGTGAAAAATTCAGCCAAATTGCCTCATATTATTCTGATGTCAGGAAGTACATTATGCCAGAGTTCACCACTTATCAATTCTCAGTATCCTTTATACTTTTAAACCTTCTCTCTCTCAATTCTTTCATCTAATCCTAACAGAGTCACATCTTTCTGCCAGATCTACATCCCAGTTTAGGTACTCACCACACACCATGCTTGACATAATGCCAAGGGAGGATTTACTTTCATCCCTGACTTATTTCACACTCTGGTACTGCTTCTCCAGCATAAGTACATTTGAAACACTTGAATGGATGAGAAGCTCACCATGACCTGCAGTGTGAGCTCAGCCCAGAAAACCAATCCAATCCTGGGTGGCATTAAAAGGAGTGTGGCAGCAGGTCAAAAGAGGTGATTCTGCCCCTCTGCTCTGCTCTGGTGAGACCCACCTGGAATACTGCACACAGTTCTGGTGTTCTCAACACCAGAAGGACATGGAACTGTTGGAGCAAGTCCAGAGGAGGCCACCAAGTTGCTAAGAGCACTGGAGCATCTCCCCTGTGAGGACAGGCTGAGGGAGTTGGGGCTGTTGAGGCTGGAGAAGAGAAGGTTGTGTGGAGACCTCAGAGCAACTTTTCAATATCTGAAGGGCCTACGAGGAGCTGCAGAGGGACTATGTGTTAGGAACTGCAGAGATAGGACAAGGGGTAATGGCTTCAAACTGAAGGAGGGGAAGTTTAGGTTAGATATTAGAAAGAAGTCTTTTACTCTAAGGGTGGTGAGACACTGGCCCAGGTTGCCCAGGGAGGCTGTGGCTGCCCCAAGCCTGGCAGTGTTCACAGCCACGTTGGGTGAGCCTTGAGCAACCTGCTCTGGTGGGAGGTGTCCCTGCCCAGGGCAGGGGGCTGGGACTAGATGATCCCTAAGGTCCATTTCAACCCTTAAACTCTATGATTCTATGTAATAACAGAATGCTCCAGCCAATTTACCACTTTTGTTTTCCTTTTTGAAGCCTTGCCTTCTGCTGTTTTAGGAAGAAAAACTTGTACTGTCATCAGCTCTGTTCAAACAGAACTACTAAAAACCCTTGACTGTTACACAAAAATCCCACAAAAATAATTTACATAGTAAAATGTAACATACTTGCAGGAGCAACTGGGGGCAAACAGCTACCTTGGGTAGGGAGAAAGGCATGAGAGTTCAATGTCTGGCTTGTTCTTCAACCTAAACAACTCTTAGATTGATGTCTAACAGCACATTCTACATACAGTAAAAACAGCAGTTTACATTTCTCAGTACTTGCTTGCTTCCTTGTTTATATATCTCAGATTTTTGACCAAACAGAAGATATGTAATGACTTAATCCCAAAACCACTTTTCAAATGGTACTGAGTGTATATCACGTAATTGAATCAATAAATTTTCATGGCCCAGTGTTTACCTTTTGCTGCAGAATGAGCTGTAGCACAAGGACTGCTTACAGCCATTATACTGCTAATGTGGCAAATACTATGGAGTCAGTTTGAATAAACTCTGCAAGGTTACAAGGTCAAAATAAAAGACTGCATAATTTATCAGATCAGGCAAATCATTTTGAAAGTACAGAGTTAAGTGAGGCATTAGCCTGAGATTACTGCCTTTCATGAATAAAGGTTAGAATCAATGTTTATTCAGTCATACTATAGATGGCATGTCCTGTATAAACTTCATTCCTTTAAAGAAACCTTTCCTGACACTGTCACTGCTTCAAACACTGGAACATAAGTAATACATGTTGTTCTTTTAGGCTTTACTATCCCAAATCATCTAACATTGTTGAGCTCTCAAAATATCAACTCCTAGATTGTTAGAAAAATATCTCAAGCTTGCAGGTTTTTAGTTCCACCAAGTCTGTTGACAAGTTGAGCCACAAAAATAACACAATTATACTATTTTTCATGCAATTCAAATTTATAGAAATATGCTGCAATATCTTTTCATGGCATATAAACAAGCAAACAAAAAAAAAAGAAAACCAGCATGAAGATCACCTGAAACCCATGATATTTCTGATTACTTTTTTTTTGCTAGTCTCAATTTTTGACTGAACCTCAGCATTACGTATTTGAGTTAAATGTTGTGGATGGCATTCTGAAAGTAACGAGCTAGAGTTCATTAGGGCACAGACTCAAGCTCTGCCAGGGGAGGGTTAGGTTGGAGATTAGGAAGAGATTTTTTACAGAGAGAGTGCTCAGGCATTGGAATGTGCTGCCCAGGGAGGTGGTGGATTCCCCATCCCTGGAGGTTTTCAAGCTGAGACTGGATGTGGCACTTAGTGCCATGGTCTAGTGACCATGGTAGGGTTGGACTTGATGATCTTGGAGGTCTCTTCCAACCTGGCTGATTCTATGATTCTATGAAATGAAGCAGCCAAAAGTATCTAACTACAACACTATTCAAAGCTGGAGCAACATCAGGACTGAGCATGGACAGATCATAGCTAAGCTTGGGTTAGCAATCTGCAGAGAGTGAGGGATGGAAGCCTAGCCCTGAAATCTAAATCAATGTGTATCTCCCTGAAACAAAGCACACAGCATAGTACAACTGTCTAACACCACAGTACAGCAGCTCCCAAGCAGTTCCTTCAACACCACTGACCATCACTTCTTTCAGACACTGGGTTTGCTGTGTCACCACAACAGGCAAACAGCAATTCAGAGACCAACAGCTTTGGTTTTCCATGTTCCCCACACCTATTCTGCCAACAATAAAGTATCAGGGTAAAATGCTTCAGTTAGAGTTCATAGCCATGTGCTACTTTCAGTGACAAAAAGACTATTCTTCATATGGGCTAATCTCCACAGTCTGGAGCAATGGGCTGTGTTTACAATTACCTTTGAAGATACTTACTGTAGGAAAAGGCAGCTGAAAATTACACTAATGAGCAAACTGCTATATCACAAAGAGGATGTTTCAGGGCTCAACCACCCTCCGTCGAGCACTGAAATGAATGTAGTCTCAAAAACATTGTACTTGCTTTTCTTTACCCCAAAGTTCTCCTCCTCTAATTACACATGTGCTATACATGTTTTTCACCTGAAATCATAGAGAGCAGAAAGAAGAAATTAGGGCTATTTGCATAGAAAAATTTTACAAGATGTGATAAAACTGCTGCTTTTATAAGGGCTTACCTGGAAAGTCAGGGAAGAAAACAATCTTGTTTATTATGCTATAGAGAAATAAATCACTTCAGACACATGGAAACTGGACATTTTAAATGAGTATATTTGGTGACTTTAACACACAGAACCATATTACACACAACATCTCAGATACTCTCATGATATTTTCCTACCTGTTGAGAGAATAATGATTAATTGCACAAGAAAGCTGAACAAATCAAAAAGGAAAGAGAACACTAAAAATAGGAGGAGATAAGAAGCAAAAGAAGAAATGAATTAAAGAATGACATGGTATCACAAAGTTGAAGAATGAACAGTCCCAGAAAGTTTTCCTGTACCTCTTCGAGTACTCTAACACAAACTGTAGGAGGGAAAAGACATTCAGGGAGTATGATGAAAATGTGGTGTTGGCAAACGAGTCAAGGCTACAGCAGACAGATGTATCAGAAGACTCAGAAATAACCAAGTTCAAAAGAAACCCAAT
>NW_008691008.1:116074-120369 GCF_000695815.1 Acanthisitta chloris | reverse complement strand
TAAAGAAGAAACATGCCAGAAAGAAAACATTTACAGTGAGCAGCAACAGAAGCAAGGAAAGAGAACATGCCCCTGAGCAACATTGCTTAGCTGCCTGAAAAGAAAACCAGCTTCATTCGTCTGGGATTTCCTCTCATCAGATAAAAGTGACAGTAGCAGTGCAATCTGATTTTTGTATATAAAGGCACTCAAAAGATAACTATGCAAAGGAGAAACATCTGCTCAGCATGCAGCAGACCACCTCCACTCCGGAGGGGAAAGGTATGATGGGCAAAGCACAGAACATCAGCAACAGCTGCGCTCACTGCAGGCTGGAGAGGCTCAATTATCTCTCCTCTAATCACTGCCTCAGCCCCGTTAATAGGCACTGGGTGACAGGCAAAGGCCTCTAGGTAAGGGGTTAGAGAGGGGCAAAGTTTGGGGGCTATTATTGAACATTTCACTGCTCATGCCACAACCTACAAGTATATATGGAATACACAGAGCGAGTGAAGAGAAATTAAGTGCAAATCCTGCTCTTCCACCAGACAATTCACAAGTAATAAAAAAAACCCCTCAGTGCAAGGGAGGGGGAGAGAAGATTTGAGATCTGCCAGAAATAGAAGCTTTTGGGTCAATTTGTGATGAGTTCAAACAAATCCTGATGAGCCTCAAACATTTCTAACAAAGAGCTCCAATTAACGGATGTGAGACACATCCCTTGATTATTACTGCAAAATGTGCCTTAAAATCTGATTTCTTTACCTTCAAGTCATCTTTAGACATTGCTCTCAAGACTTCTACAAAACATTGAAATAATTTGATTGAGCAATTCAGCTCTAAGAATGACTATTTTTCAGGCTCTCATAAACTAGCAGAACAAGCAACCAAAGAAGAAGAAAAAATAAGAGTCAAAGCTTTTAAGATGTGCATATAACACAGCTGCATGAACTGTGCATCCAAGTGGGCTTCAATTACTGTCTAATCTATTTGAACTACATTTGCAAGCTGTTTGGGATAGAAAATAGGACTTCTTCATATTTTGCTCACTGTCACCCCAAGGGATTGTAACTAGAATGACTGGAAAGAATCCTCTTTTAAAAGAGAATTATTTAATTCTTAAACTCCTTAAAATTGGCAGAAATCAAATTCTTTTTTTTTTAATTGCAAAAAATCCCAGGAATTTCTGGAATGGACAGATATGTCAGGAATAGAATTTTCCTGGGCAGATACTAATTTGCTAAATATTTCTCCCAATATTTGGAGCAATGGAAATACAAAGATGCTCATTACCATAGAAGAACAACAACTGACTTTGCTCTAGCCTGTTAGAAGGCAGAAGGAAAATATTGTACATCCAGCATCAGTAAATCTGACTAATCAAAGGTATAATCCTCCCCAAATAATTAGAACTGAAAGAAACCCTTAAGGAAAAAAATAGTCTATCTATTACTACCGTGCCTAAATAGGATTATTCAACCCTCTTGAGATAAAGTTATGTATTAAGTGAGGGTCTAAACACTAAGAATTTTTGGTGAGAAGAGAAATGCTAATGGTTTCCTAATTATCTACAGCCTATTAACATGCAATGCTGATTACTGGCAATTAAAATCCCCTTAAATTTTATGGCAAAAGTTCATTGGAACGTTGAAAATTATATGCTAATTATTGCACTGGAATGCACAGGCATAGTGTGTCTTCTGACTACAGACACCATAAAAAAGGGAATATTGCACACAGTGTAACTTGAAACAACTTAAAAATGCAACATGCTGATTTCATATTGCGACGAAAAACCCTCAAAACACTCATTAAACTATATTAGAGAGTCCTATAAGAAATAGCAGTTGTCAGTGTTATCCTAGTGCAAGGTTATCAGAACAAACTGAACAGTAGAAATATGTCTAAGTAAAGAAATTAGTATTTAGACCATAAATAATTTTGCCTCTGTCTATGCTAAAAAAAAAATAAAAAATTATGTGTTCACTCAAAGGTATTTTGGAATAAACATTCTTTTCTCCCTGAAGAAAATATGTTTTCAGTTTCTCCACAAGAATCAGAGATGGTTTGACATTTAGGAACCTACATTTTCAATGAGGATCTATGCAGCTCTTTTACCCTACACCCTGAGCAAACACTGAGTAAATGATACAACAGAAAAGTGGAAACCACAACACTATCCCAAAATAAGAGCACTGATAACTGAGGACTTCTCCAGCATCACCTAACTGCCTTATCTTGTCCCTCTGTAAAATTGTGGAGGTTTTCCTACCATGAAATATCACTGAGACTGTATGTTTGTTTGCTGTAATTCTTGTCCTCAATATCATGTCTGCTGTGTGCAAGATTTCACCATGGATGTAAATAAATTGTTCCTGAGTCCACTGCCTCAGAAAAGGGGGAGAAGACACACGAGGGAGATGCATTCAGAAACTCAGAAAAAGAGTCAGACTGAAGCAACACAGAGAGTGTAAATCCAATGGATCTGAGGGCAGAGAAAAGAATCAGAGAATCATAGAATTTAAGGGTTGGAATGGACCTTACAGATCATCTAGTCCCAGCCCTCTGCCCTGGGCAGAAAAACATATATAAAAACACATATAAAAACTGTGTGAGTCCAGAAAGATGTAAAGAAGAGCAGTCACCACAAGATAAACATACAGTGGAGCAGATGTAAGAGATTAAAACCCAAGAAGGTTGTGATCACATGCAAACTGTGATAGATAGCATAGACATCTTTTTCACCAAGTCTGTGGGCTAGAAAAGAAAACTGGAAGCATCTCCCAACATTATCACCAGTTACTCATCACCACTTAAAAGAAACAAGATAAATCAATTTTCCTTAAAAATTTAAGATATTATTAAGTTAACCATGATTAATTTGGAAGAACGGTCTCTAGGTGTTAGATGGAATGGGACCTATCTTTGTCCCATCTCTGCTCTGCATGTCACACCACCTCAATTTCTGTAGGACTGGCTATTGTATTGCTACAACAAGCAACATTTTGGAACCAATGATGTGGATGAAAAAAGTTCTACCCTAAGCATTTAGCTAAAAACTTTCAAGAGAACTACTACACATGAGTTTCAGAAGAGAGCTAACACTAGTCTAGCAACATCTCTCTTTGTTCTTTTCATACAATTTCTTTGTACGATCTTTTCAAATCTCTCAATTGTTCTTTTCATACAATTTCAAAGAATTTAGGGGTTGGAATGGGCCTGAACAGTCTGGATATCAGGGGTGGTGAATAAAGCAGTCACAGTTGGCATTATTAAGGTATTTTCATACATGTAGCTTACCCAACACACTCTTATAATTACTGGTGTTCTCAGATAACCTGCAGCACACACTGTACCTTCTGGGGGACACACAGCAGAGCAGAAGGGATGAGAGATAGGGAGGCCAAGAGCAAAAAGCTCTAAAATAAATTGCTACTTATCAGCATATATTTACATGCATACTGCTACTGAATTCTAATTTTGTAAAAAGGAGGTGAGATGTTTAGTTTAAGGTTTAGTTTGTTCTACAGATGGCTCAAAAATACAGTAAATATGCAAAAAAAATGGACTAAATGATCCTAAATCCCAGACCAGAGCTCTGTAGAGGACATATGACAAAGGGCTCCATCAACAACTTCGCAGAAGCCAGAAAATCCTTTTCCAAAAACACATATTTAATTCTAAAAAAGACACTGAACTACAGGAGCAGCTCAGGTATTTGAAATCCTTTGCAACTCCCCTTATAAAAAGCCCAGCTAATATGCTGGAGTTGGAGATGTAAGTCATACATTTGAGATTAGAATGAGGTTGTAGGTCACAAAGCTGTCTCAGCACAGGGTTCAAATATAAACATACATAAACTGGCTTACATGCCAGACTGGAAAGATTTAGTACCTTGCCATGTTCTGAAAAATATATAGGGACACCAAAAGCAATAAATATCAACCAAAAAGTGGCAATCATGTAAAGTCCTGAGAGTTTAATATTAATAGAAGAATCTCAAATTTATACATATTTTCCCCTCAGTTTAAATCCCAGATTCCATGTTGCTGAAACTTGTTAAGCTGTAACAGGGAAATAAATCTCTAGATCCCTTTACTATTTCACAATTATTTTGGTTAGATTGTGGTAGTTAAGAAAATATGGTAAACAACAGGAAGAACTAGGGGTAATGCACATCCAGAGCAAGTGAAAATGAATGTGTGTGGCATTCAGCTTAGCCTTTGGCTTGCCTGTAACTTTAAGGCTGGGCTCAAGGAGAAATCACAGAATCATAGAATTTTAGGGGTTGAAATGGAGCTTAGAGATCACCCAGC
>NW_008691008.1:111287-116010 GCF_000695815.1 Acanthisitta chloris | reverse complement strand
CCTGGCTGTGAACACTGCCAGGGTTGGGGCAGCCACAGCCTCCCTGGGCAACCTGGGACAGTGTCTCACCACCCTTAGAGTAAAAGACTTCTTTCTAATATCTAACCTAGACTTTCCCTCCTTCAGTTTGAACCCATTGCCCCTTGTCCTATCATTGCAGTGCCTAACACAGAGTCCCTCTCTGACTCCTTGTAGGCCCTTCAGATATTGAAAAGTTGCTCTGAGGTCTCCACACAACCTTCTCTTCTCCGGGCTCAACGGCCCCAACTCCCTCAGCCTGTCCTCACAGGGGAGATGCTCCAGTGCTCTTAGCAACTTGGTGGCCTCCTCTGCACTTGCTCCAACAGTTCCATGTCCTTCTTGTGTTGAGGACACCAGAACTGCACATATTCATACTAAGACCACAAAGTAACACAGTCACAGAGGAGTCTTACTCTTCTATTACAATAAGGAGTTGCTAAAAGAGGAGGAGATCCTCTTTTATCTAAAGAGAAAGAGATACTAACAGTATTAGACTCACCTTCCCCTCAAAACAATACTAAGGAAACCTAATGGAAATGGTTACAGACGTTCTCTCCTCCCCAACCGGTAAATACACAACCACAGGACTCAAATTTAATGTACAATTTCATGCCAGTTGAAACAAGGTTCTTTTCTTTACATGCCAACTGTGTTCAAAAAGTCACATCTAATGCTTTCACTCACTGCCATCAGTAAAAAGTAGCTAGTGCTTCTAGGAGCTTTGGTGCTTCATAAATTAAGAGCTGATGCAGGGGAGGGGAGGGAGACAGTTCTCTTGCAAGCAAAAGCATCTAGTATTAACAGATAAAATGAAAGGAAAAAGAGCTAAAACATTCACAAATAAAAAATAGTGTTTACCAGGCAGATGAACAACAATGAATTGGCTTTGTGTGTTTTGTTCTCTAGGACATCAGGAAAAAAAAAAAAGATAGATAAAAAGTACACGAGGTGTTCATAAAAGGTAGAACAGTTTTTTAAAGTTAGTGTTAGAGTTATTTTTCAAGCCCCTAGTTTTAGGCTCTAATGTTTTATGTGTCGTTATTTTGCTTTTACTGCAAAAGGAAGAGCTGGCTCCCAAAGATAAAGGAGATTTTTGGTAAATGGTGAAGGTGCAGAAATAAATGACCCACTTGGCTAGTGTGTAATTACACTGGCTGAGATTGTAACAATCTATCACCTGGAGGAGGATGACACCACGCTAAGGGGTTAGTCAAAGGAGATAGCCTTTGACTAACTACTGGACACAGGCGATCGATACTCCACAGATATTGTTCTCTCAAAAAAACAATTGAGTTCTAAAAAAAAAAGTTTTAAAATAGATTCCTCCTCTCCTCCCAGATACCCATCAGGGACTCATCTTGACCTTATTCTGGAAAAGCAATGCTTTCTTAAACAGGTATATGGAACGAATAAATCCTTCAGCATCCTGAAAGCATTTTTACATCCACGAGTTCTGCTCTGAGATAATTTTCAGCTTTTTTTTTTTTTGGAAGAGCTTCTCTAATGAACGAATTAGAAAGCACATATTCCCTGAGAATGAGCCTGCCCTGACATGCTTTGCATCTCTCATTAACAGCATAAAGAAATCCAATGCAAACAGGAAGGCAGAGAGCTTAGACTGGGAAGATGTAACCACGGAGTCTGCCCTGAGCTCACAGCCAGGACTTGCATCCTGTTGTGACACTGCACATTATACAAAACACTCTTCTGCAGCACTTGAAAAAGACACACACAGACACGGGTATATGCTGCTCTTAGCTGGGAAAACAGTGACTTTCACACATGTTCCCCCAGCGAGTGCACTCTCAAGTTGGCATGACACCAAACCAGGAGGATGCAGTTGGTCTGTTTAAGGCAGTCCTGCTGTTCCAAGGGACCTAGGCAGGATGGAGCAATGAGCTGATGGGACCCTTAGGACATCCCAGGGCAAATGCAAAGCCCTACACTTGGGAGGTAATAACCCCTACAAGAACCCAGGCTGGGAATGACTGGGTGGGGAGAAACATTGCTGAACAGGCATCAGGGAATCCTCAGGATACCAACAGCATCCCAGGCTGCACTGAGGGAGCACAACTGGAAGACTGAGGGAAATGATCTCCATATAGTCAGCACTCCAGCTAGATATCTGCAGTCCTCCAACAGGAAAAACACAGATAACTGAAAGGATGCAGCAGAGGGACCCAAGGTGGTTGGGACTGGTGCACTTGCAACATGAATCACAGAATTTAAGGGTTGGAATGGACCCTACAGATCATCCAGTCCCAACCCCTACCCTGGGCAGGGACACCTCTTCACTAGATCAGGTTGGTTAAGGCTTCACACAACCTGGCCTTGAACACCACCAGGGTCAAAGGAGAGGCTGAGGAAACTAGGCTTGCTCAGAGGAGGTTTCAGGAGGACCTAATAGCACCTGCCAGTACCATCAAGAAGATGGAGATAGGCTCTTTAGAGTGGCTTGTGGTGACAAGAAGAGAAACAAGAGACACACAAGGTGAGAATCAAGGCCACCCATAAAGGCTGTGTAGGCTCCATCCACCCAGCTGGGTAAGGCCTAACTGGATAAAGCCCTGAGCAACTGAAGTGACATCACAGCTGATCCTGTTTCAGCTAGGCAGTGAGGTGACCATTCCAATCTGAATGATTCCGTATTTCATTGGGAATTTTAATAGCAACAGAAAACACTTTTTGAAAGTGGGGGTGGAAAAAAAATCAACGTTTGGAATCACATTGGACTATAAACCCTCCAGCAACAGAGGAAGCCACAGTTTGGGGATTTAAGCATTATGAGAATGTTTGACTGCCTTCTGTTTTCCTCAAGCATAACAAATGTTATCAGAATATAAGTAGTATTCAGCATCCTTCTATCTCAAACATACTGGAGATTACAAACACATGAAGGATAAGAAAGTATTTCATATTCTATGACTCCAAACTGCATTTTGAGAAACACAGTAGGCTAAGTCATGTACTGAATAACCCAGTAACAGATTTTGCATTTAATCCTGGCAACAATTTCATCACTAAATACACCACATGGATCTAGGCAGGAACTGTTTTAATTCAACATCAATCTAGAACACAAGACAAGAACATAAAAACTGGCACTTCACCTCAAAAACTGCTAACATCACTAAGTGTTCATTACCTGCATTCACATTTTAGCCATCTTAATGCTTTCTGCAAAGGAAACGATTGTACAATTTATGTCTTTAATATTAAAGCTAAACCCAAAGAGCAGCATGGACAAGGCAGCAAAGTCACTGTGCATTCCCAAGGATCTAATCACAAAATATCAATATCAGACTTGGGTTAGAGATGAGCTGTAAGAGATGTTACAAGAGACAATGCTCCCCCTAACTAATAGCTATCTATATTAATGAAAATGACAATGGGAAACCATAAAAAATTGACTTTCATGTGACAAAGCAATAGTAAAGAACGCATTGGTTCAAATTACATGCTCTATCTTTTTCCAGGAGAGTGTAACTTGGGATTTAGAGGAACAGCAACTGGAGCCCCCATTTCTAGGTTGCAGATGGGAAGGATGAGGGAAGAACAGAAAAGCCAAAGAAAGAAAAGCTAAGAGAAGTTCAAAAGCTAAGGAGGTTCAATCTGTGTAGCTGCTGTTTGCTAGCAAGGTGAGCTGCAGGTAGTAGAAAAACACTGAACACTTACAAAAAATGCTACTCTGAAAAAAAACAAATCCAACACTTGAGAAAAGAGGCAAACTCTGTCTTCTGTCCATCTTTATGGTTCCTTTAGCACCTAAAGCTACTGGTGAGGGAGACCCATAGCAATTCCTCTGGAAACACCTGATGTACATGAAGCAGCAGTGGATGCAGCTATCAAATAGAAGATGTGCTGTTGTTTCATTAGGAGGGGTTAAACTGGGACATCAATCACAAATATCTATCTCCTTCCAAGGAGACTGACAGCTGTTTTGCCTAGGATTTCACAGTAAAATAGCCACCTACTGTTATTTTCTCTTTCCAGAAGTATAGACAGAGCTGTAGAAAAGCACATCACCAGCAGGAGAAACTCATGTTTCCCCCTACCTTGCTAGTTGGGAGGAGCTCCTCTCCTTTCCTCACTTCTTGCCCATGCTGGTCCACATGAGCTGACAAACTCATATACTAGACCCTTCTTACTTCAAATATGTCTAGGTTGGTAGAAAAAAGCCCAAACTAGCTTCAAGATCCACACCAAAAAGTGTTGTCTATACATGATGCAGAGATTCCACCTCTCCAACTGGTCAGTAATTCTGACCAAAAGTCTCTAAAGAGCTATCCAGGCCTAGCAAGGCTGGAAAAGCAAGTGACACATTTTCCACTTGAACCAAAAATTGGTGGGTGTAATTTTAAACATAATTGCTATAATAGGTGGATTAAAGACTTGAATTGTAACAGAAAAAAACCCCCATATAACCTTAAAATCAATGTGATCAATTAAGTAGCTGCACATCAGAATGAACCTCAAATGAAGTCATGTTCACCGAGTAGGGAATCTCTGTTAGCATGAAACCATTGGTGTGTCTATAACACTGCAAACAAACAGGCAGACAGCACCAAACACACAGAGAATATGCTCATCTAAAGAGAATATTCTGAAAATCACCTCCTTGGGCTAAGATGTGGAAGTTGTTTGAACTCCAGAACGTACATTCTGTAGAGCCAGAAAACACTGACTGCTGTGGAGCTAAGGA
>NW_008691008.1:87200-107200 GCF_000695815.1 Acanthisitta chloris | reverse complement strand
ACCTTATTTGAGGCCTATCAGAAAACAGTTATCCTCTAAGCATGGAATATTTGATAAACTACACTTTTCCTTTACCAACTTCACCAGTGTTACCACCACGAGCAAAACACACCTAAAGAGCAAGTTGTCCTCTCTGCTGCTTGGTAAAAAGGCAGTAATGATAGTTTTCAATCCAGAGACACAAACAGATGGACTAAAGTACAAGGTACATAGTCACCAAAACCAAAGACATGCAAAGTACTAAAAGAATTCTGGGTTTAGACAGATTTGTAATTGCTTTACTATAAAATCGTATGGAATTAAAGCACTAAAAATAGTTAGAAATGGTGAAAACAACTGTTGTTTTTACACACTCATCATTTTTTTCTGAAACAGCCTTCCCTATTTAATCAGAATTTACTTAACAAAAGAGAAACAGCATTAAACACTTACTTCAGCATTTCATTTTCAACCCTATGAGCTAGAGCCCAAAACTGGTATTAACAGTGTGGTTACAGACATTCTATGTCATCATGTGATGACTCTCAATGGCAACACTTCCAGTTGCTTTTCCTCAGGAAATATTCATTAAGTTACTGTGTGCTGTAGAAATTGCTAATGCTTGGGAATTTTTTTTCCTTTCCAGAAAATAAGCAGTCATTGAACCATGAATAAAGGTTACTGGGGAAAACAGTTTGGTGTCTACTCAGGTATTTCTCTCACGCTTATGATTTTGTTACCTTCAAATAACAGTGACTTAACAGGTGAGAATATTTAGCACAGCTCTGTTCTAGCTTCATCATGTTCCAGTTATTCCTAAGCATTAACTGAGGTTGTGCAACAAGGACTTGAACTTGTGTTTTAGAATTGCAAGTGAAACTTCAGCACAAATCACAGCTACAGAAATCAGGCAAGTATCACTGTACTGAAGGTCCCTATTGGGAATGCCAAAGAAATTAACGATGCATTAATTTGCCAGTCTCATTTTGACTTTGAAATGACTAATACAAATATCATCATTTCCCTCTGACTTAAAAAGATATTTGTTTGTTTCCAGTCTGGCAGAAAAGAAAAGCTACTAAACTGGTTCAATCTTTACTCATATAATACAACTTACATTCTTCATGGTGTAAGAGAATAAATTCCATCACATCCTTATAGCAAAGCTGAAAGTCACAAGAGAATCATTCTGCTTTTTCCTGCTCTAATAAAACACCAGTTCGGATATTTACCCATACTAAGTACTGACACATTCATTTTGCCTTTTCTATATTACTTTGTTAAAAAAAACACCTGAACAAACTTGTTTACCTGTAAATTTGACCATTAAGTCAAATCACCAGGAGCACAGCTGAGCACAACTATTTCAGAACACCCCAAAAAGGCTTTACCTTGCTGCAGAGCTTCCCCAGGCTCCATGCTTGTCTGTCAGGATGTTGATAATTTTCTGTATTAGTTGGGTTGCAGTCACCTGGTCTCGGTACTTCGCTGCTGTTATCAAATGATGACACATTTTCTCTTCTTCCCGTTTGTCTGCGGAGTACTGGGCACAGAGTGACTGAGGAGAAAATAAACACCTCATTACTTTCTATTCTGGTTACACCAACAAAAGGAGATCTGAAGCACATCATTAATTGCTTACACAAAACTCTCAAGAAAGAAGAATTGACCCCATTTTCCAGGTTGGGCAATTGAGGCCCTGCACAACTGACCAAAGGAAATCTGTCCAGAGAGCCAAGCAGAGGATCCTGGTTTGCCAGGCATTCTTTAGAATTTAAGGGCTGGAATGGACCTTACAGATCAGCTGGGTCCAACCCCTGCCCTGGGCAGGGACACCTCCCACCAGAGCAGGTTGCTCAAGGCTCAGCCAACCTGGCTGTGAACACTGCCAGGGTTGGGGCAGCCACAGCCTCCCTGGGCTACCTGGCACAGGGTCTCACCACCAGAACAGGGAAAAATATTTTTCTCACATCCAACACAAACTTTCCCTCCTTCCTTTACCCCTTGTCCTATCATTGCAGTTCCTAGAGTCCCTCCCCTCTGCAGCTTCCCTGGAGCCCCTTCAGCTCCTGGAAGGTGCTCTGAGGTCTCCACACAACCTTCTCTTCTCCAGCCTCAACAGCCCCAACTCCCTCAGCCTGTCCTCACAGGGGAGATGCTCCAGTGCTCTGAGCAACTTAGTGGCCTCCTCTGGACTTGCTCCAACAGTTCCATGTCCTTCTCACATTGAGGCACCAGAACTGTGCGCAGTATTCCAGGTGGGTCTCACCAGAGCAGAGCAGAGCAGAGGGGAAGAATCACCTCCCTTGACCTGCTGCCCACACTGCTGTGGCTGCAGCCAATTTTCCATTGGTTTCTGGGCTGAGCTCACACTGCAGCTCATGCTGAGCTTCTCATCCATTGTCACTCCCAAGTCTCTCTCCTCACTGCTGCTTTAACCATGTAGCATACCCACTCAAGACTGAGCAAATGGCAACATATTGGTGGCCTGGTTGCTTAATAAAACATACAAAATCCAAGAGGTTGTTGACATAACAAAATGAACAGTGTTACAAACACACAGGTAAGTTTGGAGCAACCCATGTCAGCTAGCAGATCACTCACTCCCATGGCTCTTCATTAGACTTAGGTAGCAAACTGCTTGCTGTTGGTTGTATAAATAAAGAACTATCAAAGTTAAGGAGAAAATCCTCACAATTTCAGATAGCCAGATGTGCAGCAGGCTGTGTGGTTCTTGGCTGCTGGCTGGGGTTAAACCATGACACCAGAAGACAAAATGAAGACTGAATTGATCTTTATCAGCTGGCTTCTTGGAGCTGAGCACATTCTCAGGCCAGCACAGGCAAGTAAATAACTTTCCTAGCAGTACTACATCTGTAGTAGAAATATCTTCTGTTTGCTGAACTCAGAGCTATGAAAGATTCTTTGTCTCATAATTTGGGGTTCTGTTGACCTTCTGAAAATTTGCCTGTTCATACAGAGCTCAAAGAACAGGCACCAATCTGACATCACTCCCTCATCAAAACCCAATTTCTCTGTACATGCAAACCCACCAGAAATTCAAATAGTGGTAGAAACAATAAAGCCTTTTCCCCACTTCAGCACTCCCTGCTTCTAATTTCACTTTTCATCTGGCAATTCCACAGATCACATATGCCAGACAAAGCATTTCAGCCTTTGCCAATGATTGGATTATTCTATGATCTAGTTAGTGGGATGGACACAAATGTCTGCCTAACGACGACAAAAAATGGCCTTTCCTTTGTGAAGCACAGCTGATGCAGACACCAGTACAATTACTGCTCAGAGTTGATCTATCAGCACAATATCATAATGCCTTTTAGGCTTGAAACAGCAGCAATGCTTTATAGACACGTACAAGCATTATATGTATGTGTATCTATACATATATATATGTACAAGCATTAAAAACTTGCTGCAAATAAATCAGAGCCAACGAAGGTTATTCCTCTATGTATATATACAAATATGTCATATAAGTGAAAGAAAGATAGGAAGAATGTGGAAAAACCATGAAATAAAATTTGGGGTCATGTAGGTTTTCAGAGATATCAGATAACAAAATGATACTAAGAGATGAATAAATTTTCAAGAGGTTTTTTAACAATTTTAAAACATTCACAAAATTCCTCATGCTTTTCCCACACCTCACAGCAAAGCTCACCTGAGGAGTAAAAATTCAGGACTGAAGAATAAGCAGGTGACTTTCCAAGCCAATGAGACATCGAAAATTAGGTTTTGTACTCCTACATAAAACACTCTGGCATTTCCTCACAAAAATACAGGATGGCTAAATCATAACCAACACGAAACAAGATTTTTTCCTAGCTCTTTTTAAACACCAACTGTCTCTTCCAATACATTAAATTATTTTGCACCCGTGAGGATTCCAAGTTCTTTTCAGCACTTTGTAAATGTTTCATAAGCTGTTATTTTTAAGTTGCCTGAAAGGGCAGAATTCTAAAAACAAGTGTATAAGGTAAGCTAAGTAGTAAAATGTTTTAAAGTGCTCTTTAATGGATCCTCCTTTACAATTTGAACAGCAACTTTTCATATCTGACACAAAATCCATAGATATAAATCACATTAGAGGGTTATTCTTTCCCCATTATCAATCTCTGTCTCTTTATGGAACATTAAAGTCACATTTGACCTTAAAACATGATAAAATGGAAATCAAACTGGAATGTTTTGTAAAAGATATAATGAACTTGTACCTCTTTAAAAGAAAGTCTCTTTATGATGTGATTTTGAACACATCCTTCATTAAATACCAACTAAGATTTTCAAAATGTAGATGTGACAAACGAATGAAGAAAAAAAAAAAAGGTATTTTATTGTTCTGACAACTTCCATGAAAACATAATCAGATTGTTACAAAATCAAAATAGAGCTCCACTTTTCAGGAAATTCAGCATTTAGCAGGCAAACAAATTTGTAATTATACACTCAAACTGAGGTACTCCCACATGCAGCAATCCCATACAATTACAACATCCCTCCAGGAGGAACTTCTAACCACTGCACACTCTTCACAATACATGTTTTACAGACCAGAACAGAAAGAAGCCACACACGGCACATCCATATATAGCTACTAACACTAAGAAAGTCCTGCAAAACTAATCTTCTCCTTGATACAGGTGACTCCTCAATTGTTCAGTGGTTCCTACCCAAGGAAGGTTCTTCCAGGAATCAGCAGCAGGACAAGAGGGCACAGACTCAAGCTCTGCCAGGGGAGGGTTAGGTTGGAGATTAGGAAGAGATTTTTTACAGAGAGAGTGCTCAGGCATTGCAATGTGCTGCCCAGGGAGGTGGAGGATACCCCATCCCTGGAGGTTTTCAAGCTGAGACTGGATGTGGCACTTAGTGCCCTGGGCTAG
The DNA here is from genome assembly GCF_000695815.1 of Acanthisitta chloris. Taxonomy (NCBI): domain Eukaryota; kingdom Metazoa; phylum Chordata; class Aves; order Passeriformes; family Acanthisittidae; genus Acanthisitta; species Acanthisitta chloris. Next base: position 102,317 of record NW_008691008.1, on the reverse strand, counting down.
TGACCACGGTAGGGTTGGACTTGATGATCTTGGAGGTCTTTTCCAACCTGGTTGATTCTATGATTCCGTGATATATGCCAAACATACAGCAAGAAGGAAGCTATTTCTCTCTCTCTCAAATATTTTTTAACCCAGTAGTGACAGGTGACTGGCTCCACCAAAAGACACAGAAAAAGGCCCATCCTCAAGCAGCATCTCACCAACCAGGCTGTTCTGAAAGCACTAACAGATCTCCACTTCTCTGCTGTGTTTTGCCATTTTTCAGATGCCAGTTTCCCTAATCCACTGCCTCCAAAGACAGTGCAGTGAATACTGCACACCAAACCCCAATCATTCTACTTATGTGAAATGAAAATCCATCTTCATTTCTGTTCATGCACAAACTCAAACATATATTTTTTATGGGTTTATTCCTTTTTTTACTGCTTGATTTCTTGGCACTTGCAATGTGCACCCTGTCATGCCTGAATGTGGTTTTACAGTTAGACGCAGTTGCATGCAAACATGTTTGTGAAACCTTCCTCCCACCACGTACATGATTTTTGTTAGCTGCTTGTGCAATAAAACTATAATCACACAAGTACTGCGGTCACACTTGGGATGAAACACAATGTGTTGGACGGAGCAAAAATATATTTTCACATATACAGCTCACAGGTTATCCACAAAGAGTCTCCAATTCAGTGACTGTTACAAGTTTTACAGAGGGGAAGTACATTAAGCAGAATCTTTTGATGTGGCATGGGATAGAGGGAAGAGTTTTGTTTTCTACCCCTTCATCCAGGATGGAACAAAAACCTTCTCTTTGCCATTATCACAGGACAAGGTTTTTCCTCACCCATTCCCTGCCTGGACAAGACTTCAGGCTATGTGAACACGTAGGTACCAGAAGATTTATTTTTAAGGAACTGGAATTCTACAGGAGCACAAGGTCCTTGAAAAGGCAAGTTATAGACATGAAAATACAACACATTCTGCACGCAGAAAACATCCCAGAAATCCTGTTGCAAAACACTGACAGGGTAAGTTAGTCTAATCTGTCTGTCTGTATTTCAGTGAAGAAGAGGATTAATCTAGTGTTTTCAGAACTATTTGATCTTTGATTCTCATTACAATGTCAAGTGAAAAATCTCCCCTGCACAGCACCATTTACAGCTCTGCAGTCCCAAAATCACATCCTAGTGCTTTCTACAAATGACTGAAAAGTTGAACACCATAAGGCTTTAAAAAGAAACGTTGCACCTTTTTTACTTTGATTCTTCAACTCCGAGATCGCTGAACACTTTTACATCCACCAGTTCCTTGGTCTAATTTGGCTAAAAGCTACTGGCTCTGTGAACAACCTGTCTCAGAGGGTGTCACTTAAGAGGAAAAGTCATCCCTAAGATAACGTGCAGCCTTGCCACTAATGCAAATTCCCTACAAATAAGGATATTTTAGTAAATGAAGGAGCTCCTCAACCCTCTGCTTTCACAGCTCTTTGCACTTGACCTCTGACCCCTGGTTTAAAGTCTGGACTAAAAATGCTACCCAGGGAAATCTTACAAAGGCTCCTGAATAAGACTTAGAAAAATGAAAGCTTAAAACCTCAACGGCGAACAAAAGTCAACCAATGACAACGTCTGACAGGCACCGTCAATTCTGAAGTGATGCCTCTGTCATCCAACGCCTCCAAGTATTGATTTCTCTCAGCATGAAAAAAGCTTAAGCCAATGAAATAGATATAGCATCATCCCCCCGATAATAGCCATCAAGGTTAACACCAGCACAACACTTATCAAAGTATCTCTTCTATTTCTTCTTGTTTTAATGGACTGAACACAATGCAATGGCTTCTCATCTCTTCAACCCATGGTTTTCCAAACCTCATTTATCCACTTTTCCAACCTTTTATCTGATTTGAAGATTAAAAAGAATCTGCATCTAAATCAACTGTTTGTAATACGAATGGAGGGGGAAAGGGGAGGCAATGGAAAAAAAAGAAAGTGGGTTTATAGCCAGACATTCCTGGAGGGGGGAAAACCATACATTTAAAATCACAAGAGGAGGGGGAAAAAAGCATGTAGTTGACTTAGATGACACAGACTGGCAAAACTATGGCCATGACCAGAAAAAAACAACCTACCACAATCAATTTGGGTTAGTGTTCAGAGGGAAATGCAAGGATCTCAAGAGACATCTGGTTTTAATCTGTGCTGAGTCAACAGCTTTATTTTTTACCTTCAGGTCTCACAGAATAAGCTTTAGCAAACCCAAATAAACACAAGGCAAGAGCAGTTTTACACAGAACACATTTCTCAAATGAACCCCAGTTAGGACAGCAGGTAAATGAGACAAACTAACAGGAGTTCAAGTGGATAAAAAAGCAACTGACAGAACAAACGAGTGGTGAGCAGCAGAGACAAATAACATCAGATTTGTTCTGCAGTATCCATTAGTACCACAGAGTTTTATTTATTTATCTGATGCTTTTCCAATTGATATTATTTGTGTTACAGTCGCAACCTTGGAACACAAAGCTTGACACAAACATCTGAGAGCTCTCTTTGCTAGAAACTGGGAAGTGCTACATTATTCCAACATTCTAACTCCCTAAGCATCACTGCTAACCATTGCCATAATCAACATTTAAGGACAAATGAACCCAAGAACCCAATTCTTACTGTACCCATGCCCAAACACTTCCCATTCAAGGGAAGTAGACACTTTACTCCCTTGCTCTTTGCAAAGCTTTATGTCAGCAGTGCCTTCATACTGGTCTTGTTTAAAACAGTAAGATCCTAAAAACAACTCCTAAGCATTAAATTTGACATTCTTTGGGTCCACATCTTCCAAGTACAAAGCATTTTTCAAGGCAGAAGTAATCAAAGTAAGATTCCTCCGTGCTCTAGGAAGAGTAAAGCTCAGCACTCCTGCATAGGTGGCTCTGTGCTGTCAGACTAGATATTAAGCAAAGGAGCCAGTGATGATCTTTTAAGCTATTCCCCAACCACACTGGATCAACCTTGTGACACTCAACAGCTCCAACATCACCACAGAGATTAGAGATGTATTCACTAAAGAACCTCTCGTCCAATGCAGCAAACAAATCCATGAACAACTTCTGGAACTGACAAACTCCCTGATTTTATAAACAACATCCACTCTGCCCCAAAACCCAAACAGATACATACACAACCTAAAGATTCACGACACATGTTTAGTCAGGGCCAAATTAAGTGGAGAGTGCCTAGGGAACTGTCCCAATTCTACTTTCAGTGCTCCATAGCTTTTCTTTGTGTCCTCTTTTACCTGTTGGTTCTTTCTCACATTACCCATAGAAACTGCATCTTTTGTTCTTGCCATTAATACCTTACTCTAGCAATAGCATCAGGACTCTTCCTCCTCACTGTGCAGTAAGAACACTGAGTGGAAGCAGGAGAACAGTTCTCATCCATCGCAGTGGTGATGCTGCCAGCTCAGGAAACATTTGCCAAATAAGTCTTGTTATGGCTTTCAATCCATTCTTCAAGATTTTGTGAAATTCTTTGTACTCCCAAGAGCCAGAGAGCACATTGGCAATAAACCCCCACAAATTAAAGCTCTGAAATGTCCTCATGCACTAACTGTGGCCACCACCTCTCCAACTGCCTCGTTCCACTGAGGCACAGTCAGGACTCCTCTTACCTGCAAGGTGAGTGCAAAGGAGTTCAGCAGTTTTGGCCCCAGCAGCCAAACAATTGCTTGCCTAGGATTCAGATTTCAGACACCCTACAGCCAGCACAGCTCTTTTACAACCCACAGCACCACGACTTGGCACAGGAGTGACACCTGAACAGATTGAAAGCCACATGCAGTTCAGATGGCACAGCTAAACCTGAAATGTAGTCTCTCAGAGCAGGTAACACACATTACTGAGGACCTTTGAAACACAACTGATTAATTAAGAAGCCCTTAAAAGCACAACATCCAAAGCAATTTTTCCACAGCTTTTGTGTCATGAATTCTGAGAATCACATCATGAATTCTGAATCACTTCTCATAATAGGGGCAGAAAGTCCATTCCTGTAAGTGGGGAAACAGTAATACCTGAAAATATGAAAAAATTGGAAATTCTCAATGAAAGGAAAAGAAGTGATTTTTTTTAAGTGCCTTCATTTTAATTTTGCCAACCTTCCTTCCAAACAAATGAATCTAAATCTTAAAGTAATTCAACCTCAGAGCACAGAGAATGAAAAAAAAATAGCCAGAATGATTCAGACAAGGAGATAAAGCAAGAGATCATTTGGAACCTTCCAGTGGGACAAGGGATTTTGCAATAAGGCTCCAAATTAAGCCACTATGAATGTGGCTTCAGTCTCTGGCTGTTAAAACAAGCAAAAGACATTTGCATGATTTAAAATTCTTTAATTTCTATAGCTAATTGTCTCAGCACTCACCTTACAGGGATGTATATTTCTATATAGGACCCTTATTATACAAGGACTGACATTCACACTGTGTTTAGAATACAATGCAACAAATAACCAATAAAAAACAAATAACCTCCGCTGAGGTTGTTATTTATTGTATGATATTCCTGCCACATCACACTCACTAAATTTCCTTACAGATTCACAAAACACATGCAAAGCAAATTCATTTCCAGCCAAAAACCTCTTCATAAACAGTTTCCAAGATTATGTGAAGTTCCGGATTTCCAAAAGACAGAAAGATTAGCCCCTTGAGACCTCCCTGCAGCCTGGGCTCTGTGTTTCTATTTTCTACAGAGTTCCCCTCAAGCATTTTTCAGCTTTCTCTGTTCAGCGTCTTGGATTCGACTCTGATTTTAATCCAGGAGTTTAAGAATGCAACAAAACATATCAATTCATGAAGAAAAATGAGAGAAAACACATTCATTTGTGATAAGCATTTAGGTATAATAGTTTCTTATCTTGCCATGACTGGTTGCATGTCAATGACAAGCATATCACAGAATAATCAGAGCTGGAAGGGACTCTAGAGGATCATCTACTCCAACACCAGGCCCTGCACAGGACATCCCCAAGAATCACAGCCACAGATGCTTCCCTCAGAGATACCAAGAGCACCAAGCAGTTCCTACTGGCATCATCCTTTTCTTCTCAACTGTAATTAAAAAAAGAGAAAACTCCCTAAACATATTAATTTTCCATTATGTAAGAACATGTAGATCCATCTCTTGAGTCTGCAGTTTATTTCTAATTTCAATATTAAACACCAGAACTTGTGAAATGTCCTACCCCAAGTTCTGATGTTGGTGGGGTTTGATTTTGGCTTTGAGTTCAGCATGCAACGTTTTTCTGTCTGTGTTCAGTGGTATGAGGGTGATTTCACAATATCCCTCAATACCAGTTATCAGCATTTGCTGCAAACAGCTGAACTCGTGGATGTTGGTGCAAGGACACAAAACAGATTACATGTTACAACGGCACAAATCCTGCTTAACTAGGTTTTGCTCATTGACTTTAATTCAGTGTAAAATAATAAATTCAGTCCATGGAGCTTGTTATGCTTAGAGCACAATAGCCATGCAGGATTATAAAAAAAAAAAAGCAACACAAAGTCTGTGGATTTTTAAACCACAATCCTGAGATTGGGTGTGAATTACAGTTCACTCATTAATGTTATAGGCATTGAAAGAAAGTACAGTGACTAATCAAAATCACCAGCTCCCACAGAAACTACTGAAATCACATAAAACATGATCTAAAACACATGTAAGTGACAGTTATTGGACATATCAAAGAGCCATGGAACAACATTTCTCAAATGCTTTAACAGCTTCAGTTACACTCGAGCCAATAATCTACTTCTAGCTACTTCTAATATTCCAAATTTCTCAATAGCTTCAAACAACTGTGATTCAAAAATAAGCCAAGAAACATTCCTCCCTCCTCTCATGCCAACCACATGAAATTGCCTTGCAAAACAGTGTTGGTCCAATGCCAAGAGAGGTGATGTTGACTTCAAGGCTATCAACAACTGCTTAGAAATTAGATATTTGGGCTTTCTAACAGGCACTGTAGGAAAAAAAAAAAGCAGTAATATTTTAGAAGTCAGGATATCTGTTTGGGTTTTTTTTATTCTGTAAATGTTTAACACATTGGGACTAATGGGAACATGATACAGCAATGTCTGCAGGTGGCACAATGTCCCCTTGGGGCTGAGCCAGCATGGAGCCAGCACAGTGAGGACTGACCAAAACAAAAAAGCTCATTATCTTGGCACTAGGACACATGGTCAAAAGCACTTGCACTGCTCATCATCACAGTCACTATCCTCACCTTCCAAACCCGACTTCCAAGGGATAGCTAAATCTTTTCTTTTAAAATGGCCAGAAATGTATGAAGATGTATTTTCTCAAAAGTGAATTAGTAACAGGGACCTAGAAACGTGACTAGGAAACAGGTGGGAAAGAGGAGAGATGAGAAAAGCAATAGGAAACATATCTTCTTCCTTGTGTGAAACTGAACAGTAGGGGCCATTTGGCTCTCTGAATGGGAAGTCTTTTTAAGGATTGACTCTGCCACTTCCAGTTGGACTTCAGATTGACAGTGAAATCCAGAGGACTCTAAGCCACTTGGAAGCTTTACTGACACAGTGATCACCAGAAAACACCTTAACTGCCTGACAGATCCTCTGTTTCATGATCTGAAGCCATCCCAAAGGAATCGGCTTATATTTAAATCAAAGAGAAAAATCAGTAGGTGGACTCATTCTGCAATCATTTCTGTAAAAGAATCAGAAAGAAAACAGGAAGACAAACATGCAAAAAATCTATTCCAGTGACTCCCACTTAAAAGCAAACACAAGAAAGTTTCAATAAAAACCTGTAGTGCAAAGCAGGGAGACACAAGTGGCAATGTGAAAGGACCTTCCAGTAACCATTAAGAACTCTGACTAGTGCAGTCTTGTTCCTTTGCCTGAAAAGCTGTATAGGTCTCCCCAGAAATAAAGGGCTCCCTTTATAAAAGATTAGGAATGTCACCCTACACTGGATGTGTCTTTACAGTTTTCCACCACTTCCCTTGCTAGATCCCAGACATAGTCCAAGGCCCATCTACTACAAAACAGAGATCATTTTATCAAATGAATTGTAAAGTTCTTATTTAAACAAATACTGTCCCTTTTCAATCTCACCCATTGAGAACATTCTCAATGAAAGGCTGAAGCTTTCAATGGAATGAGAACTCATAGAATCAGAGAATTTTAGGAGTTGGAATGGAGCTTAGAGATGATCCCCCCCACCCCCTGCCCTGGGCAGGGACACCTCCCACCAGAGCAGGTTGCTCAAGGCTCAGCCAACCTGGCTGTGAACACTGCCAGGGTTGGGGCAGCCACAGCCTCCCTGGGCAACCTGGGACAGGGTCTCACTACCCTCACAGGGAAAACTTCTGACTAAGATCTAACCTAAATTTCCCTCCTTCAATTTGTGCCCATTGCCCCTTGTCCTGTCCCTGCAGCTCCTAACACAGATCCCTCTGCTGCTTCCCTGGAGCCCCTTCAGCTCCTGGAAGGAGCTCTGAGGTCTCCCCACAACCTTCTCTTCTCCAGCCTCAACAGCCCCAACTCTCTCAGCCTGTCCTCACAGGGGAGATGCTCCAGTGCTCTTAGCAACTTGGTGGCCTCCTCTGCACTTGCTCCAACAGTTCCATGTCCTTCTGGTGCTGATAACACCAGAACTTTGTGCAGTATTCCAGGTGGGTCTCAGCAGAGCAGAGCAGAGGGGCAGAATCACCTCCCTTGCCCTGCTGCCCACACTGCTGTGGATGCAGCCAATTTTCCATTACTTTCTGGGCTGAGCTCACACTGCAGCTCATGATGAGCTTCTCAGCCACTGTCACTCCCAAGTCCAGCTATAGTCCAGTGGGATGTGCTTTAATCCAACAGCTGAACTCAGGTCAGCCCATCACAGCACTGGTGACTTGGGTGCTGTTGCAAGACAAATGAGAAAAACACAGAAACAGCACTAGAGTACAGGGAGTTATTTTACGCTTTTGTGACCTCTTTCTTCAATTCCTGTTACAAACAAGCTTTTATCATAAAAACAAGGCTTTGGAAAATGAAATTGTATCTAAGAGAATATTCAAGATTAGTACCAAAAGAGTGGTAAACACATCTGGACTGAAAACAACAATGTGTTGAATCCAAAGCTAACACCCATTTAGCAATCAGATGCATATTTCACCCTTAATGAAGGCCTGGAAAGGAGAGTTCACTTTATTCTGGATGCAGGTATCAAAGCAGATCTCACACAGCAACACAGGCGCATCATATAAGGATCTTTTTCACATTAAGAATCCTATTAGAAGGAAAACACTAAAAGGTAATTGAATTTCCCTCAGTTATCTTCATCTCTGTCAGCTCCTGCTACAATAACTTACTCTCCAGAGCAGAGATAACTCAATTCTGTCCAGCAAGCATATGTTATGAATCTCCAAAGCAAACTTGTCTAAATCATTCTGGTCTTCTATCAAGGTTGGCTGTAGATATGAACTATGACAGAAAGCAAACAAATTTGGTTTTATCTTTTCAATAATTCGCTTCCCTGGGCCTCGATGGAAGAATCTAAAGACAGAAATGTTTTCACTAATTCTGGAATTATAAAGACAGGTTGAAAACATTTTCTATGGAAGTTAATGCTATTATAAACTCTCTGACTCTTTTTAAGCAGGAACAAAAAAGCCTGTTACAATAGTCTCAGGTTCTTGCAGCCATACAAAAACTCAACTATCATCTCATGCTGCAATTGACATTTCTTTCAAAATGTTTTTTTTATATTTTCACCTTCAGTGGAAATGCTAAGTGTACAAATAATAACAACAGAAGTATATTCTATATGTTTCATTCACCAAAGCTCTTCAAACATCAGTAAGCACAAATTTTCCACTCACTATTTTCCACAAACTACTTTGATTTTAAAAGTCACAATTTAGGAAGATGCAATGACTTATCTAGACCAACATCACAAAGAAAAGGAAAACAAAAAGCAGCCAAAGGAAGGGTAAATGACAAGAATCAGAAAAGCTAATTCCAGGAGAGGAGAGAAAATGCTAGATAAGGGTCTGGTCCAACTAACATGAACTGCACAATTCCTGTCAGTTTGTGACTGCTTTGGGCTGTTCAATATATATGTAAAATTAGCCTGAAAATGAGGTAATAATGAATTGTCAAAGTTCCTTGCTGATACTCAGCCACTCAGAGCTGTAAAGTCACAAAGGTGTGTGAGGAACTTCAGGGGAAGCTTGAAAGACCAAGTCATTGTCATAATAAAACAGCACAGGCGCTTCAGTGTAGATAAGAAACGTAGAAAATAATCTAATTTTAGATATAAAATGATGGACACTGAGTTCACCTTTATCTCTGCTCCTTTGTGTCATAATGAGATGGTATTATCAATGACAAATAGTCCTATGAAGTCATCAGCTCAGTACAGGATAATCAACAAGCCAAGAGGAGACACTGGGAAGGCAACAACACAGGAAATATTGTGTATTTATAAATTCCTGGTGTGTTCACACCTGGCTGCAGCTTTGGGTCTTCCATCAGGAAATATGATAGAACTGCAAAGGATTTTGGAAGGATTCACAATTGGAATCACAGACACAGAAGAAGTAACTATGAACCAGTAGGATTTTCAAGGTGGGGAAAAAAGGAGATAATTCAGGAGGGACAGGAGAATTTTGTAAAATTATAGGATCATAGAATTTTAGGGGTTAGAATGGAGCTTAGAGATCATTCAGCCCCAACCCCTGCCCTGGGCAGGGACACCTCCCACCAGAGCAGGTTGCTCAAGGCTCAGCCAATCTGGCTGTGAACACTGCCAGGCTTGGGGCAGCCACAGCCTCCCTGGGCAACCTCGGCCAGGGTCTCACCACCCTCACAGGGAAAAAAAACATTTTCTCCCATCTAACCCCTTGTCCTGTCCCTCCAGCTCCTAACACAGATCCCTCTGCAGCTTCCCTGGAGCCCCTTCAGCTCCTGCAAGGTGCTCTGAGGTCTCCACACAACCTTCTCTTCTCCAGCCTCAACAGCCCCAACTCCCTCAGCCTGTCCTCACAGGGGAGATGCTCCAGTGCTCTTAGCAACTTGGTCAGGTTGGCACTAGATGATCTCTAAGGTCCATTCTAACCCCTAAAATTCTAGGATTCTATGAAGCAAAGGACCTTGTGCAGCTATTGGAAGAAGCCCTTCATTACACTTGCTGGATTCAGGCTCTTAACTGCAATTACCAGCAACAGCTTTACTCTATTAGTTACATCAGCATGATGAACAGAAGGCTGTGGTCCATGTCTCCCATCCTACCTGACGTGCTGCCAGGGAAAAGGCATTTTACAACACTAGAATGTAAGTAAGGCACCAGGACAACTTGCAGTTGATGCAGTGTAAGCCTGAGCAAAAGCCTTCATGGATTCAGTCTTACAGGGCTAGTGGGGGAAAAATCCTCAAGGGGTAACTAAGCACATGGCTAACCCTGCTGCAAGAACGAACCAGAGGTCACTTCAAACTGCAGAAGAGTGGGAGCATATCCTGGGAAAGTGGTACTATGTTTGCCCATTTGATTAACTCATCCTTAGGTATCCACAGTCTGATAATAGGCTTGATAATGGACTTATCCATGTGAATAAATCTTGCCCATCCATGTTGCAGCAGGACTCAACCTTCCAAAAACAGACCCAGGGCAGAGCTGCTAGGATGATCTAGAGCATGCAGACACCACCTTAGAAAGAAAAAACCCTACAAGAATAAAACTAATTTCGTCTATCAAAGTAAAAGTGAGGAAATGTGATAAATATTAGATTCTAAAAAAAGGTAAAACTAAGAAAAACAAAAGAAAAAAAGCCCAGTGAAGCCCAAAAATAATAAACACAAAGTAACAAAGAAACACATGCTAAATAAAAGCAAAAATAAGTTAGAGTTTACAACTGAGCTGAATATTTAAGTCCAACCTACTAGGTGAAATACTGAGAAAACATACCTTTGGGTATAAAGACCCTGAAGATCTTCTGTGACCTTGTCAGCATCAATAACAGAACTATTTTAATGCATTGTCTCTCTCATTTAGATCAAACCCAACCTACAGTAACACACACAGGAGACTTGTATTGTCACTAGAACTTTTCCCTCACAGCTGAACAACTCCTAGCACTGCTGTTAAAAAGGTACATGAGCAATGCAAGTTTTCTTTGGACACGAATTTCTGAGAAAAATCTCCAATGCAGCACAAGAGGATATTTGCTTTGTTAGTGCTAGCAAATTACATTCTGTGTACACTGCATTGCTTCAGTCAGGAGTATTTTAGAATCAGTGTCTGGCATAAGTTACCATAAAAATCTGTGCATGAATAATAAACAAGGTAAACAATACTGATTTATTTTTCATGAATAGGTGAGAACAACAACATTTCTGATGGGAACATCTCATTTGCAGCAAGAAATCTCTTAGCTAGCTAGCTCAGCTTTCATATTAGGAGTATAAAAATATGCAGAAAAAAACACAAAATGTTTCTGTAGACAGCACAAACTGTATAAAAAGATACAATATTAGGGGTTCAAAGGAAACATTTGCCATCCATCAGAAGGGCTTTTTTAAAGACAAAAAATAAGCTGGTATGGTTGAGATTTAGAGAAAGAAGTCTGTAAGGAAATGGCATTCTTCACTCATTTTCCTTTTGTCCCAAGAAGGAAAATGGAAAAATACGTCAATTATGGCATGTTAGCTTTAAAATCAGAAATAAGCATGTCAAAAGAGCTTGAGGAACAATTGCATAAAGACATAAAAGAAAGCAATAACTTATTTTCCAAACTAATCAGGAGCAGTTAGCCCGTTGTCTCTGTAGAGTTAATACATGAACAAAGGTAAGAACCCTTGGAAGAGATAACCAGTACAGACAAGAGCTAGAAGTTAGAAATCTGACAAGAGACCAACGGCAAGGACCACAGAGTATTCATTCAGGTGATCTAGAAGAACTCTAGATGAGCACAGCTAAGCCATTAGCTACAGTGCTCAAAGTGTCTCAGTGCCAGAAGAATGAAACACACTAAGTGGCCTCTGGAAAATTGCAGGAAACTACATGGCACTAAGTCTTAAACTCATAAAAGGCAAACTCGAAGCTGTGTTCAAAGCAAAAAGCAAACAAAGGAATAAACACACGGGCAAGAGTCATCATTGCTTTTGTAAAGGAAGTCATGCTTCATTACATTTCTTTCAATGAGCCACTCGAGACACAGACAAGAAAGCTCCAGCTCATGAAGTCACTGTTTGAATGCCAAAAAGATACTGAAAGAAAGGCAGGATGAGGTAGGGAATATACAGCGTCCTTATGTCGAAGATAAAATGCACAGCCACAGCAAAAGCTGAGTTCAAAAAGAAAAGCCTGTTCCCAGTCCAGCAGAAGATACAGACCACAGCAGAAATATAAAACCATAGAATCATAGAATTTTAGGGGTTGGAATCGACCTTAGAGATCATCCAGCCCCAACCCCTGCCCTGGGCAGGGACACCTCCCACCAGAGCAGGTTGCTCAAGGCTCAGCCAACCTGGCTGTGAACACTGCCAGGCTTGGGGCAGCCACAGCCTCCCTGGGCAACCTGGGCCAGTGTCTCATCACTCACTAGTATAATTTAGTATCTAATCTAAACCTATTCTCTTTCAGTTTGAAGCCATCACCCCTTGTCCTATCATTATATGCCCGTGGAAAAATTCCCCTTCCACCTCCATAAGGTCACTCTGGAGCTTCTCCAGACAAAGATAAGAGTTATCTCTGATAAGTTATGGGTGCATGAGAGACTGGGAGGAGACACAGCTGGGACAGGTGACCCCAACTGACCAAAGGGATGTTCCATACCATAGGACATCATGTTCAGTATATAAAGTGGGAGGAAGGAGGAGGAAGGTGGGATGGAATGTTTGGAGTGATGGTGTTTGTCTTCTCAACTAACCATTGTGTGTGACGTGCCCCTGCACTCCTGGAGGTGCTGAATCTCTGATAACTCTTAGGCATATATCTCAGTTTAAAATACAGAAATAACAAAAAGAGATGTCTCAGCATTCCAGTGCAGTTTTTAACTCCTTCTCTTCCCACTGCTCATTAAAACATAGTCAAAGAGAAACCACAATCACTCCTTCTTCCAAAAGTAGGTAATATTTTATCCCAACACTTCTCAGAGCATAGGGAAAACGTTATAATGTTCAAACAGAAAATGAACTTCTCATTTCAGTATCCTTTGGTTCACATGAGACAAATAATCCTAAAATTGCCACCTCAGGAACATGAGAAATTTAATCTGCTAGTTTGGAACTTGCCCAACATATTGCAGCAGAACAAACTTGGTTAATCCTCCAATGGGAATAGAAATATTCTTCTATGCTCAGCACTGCATGAAGCATTTATAATACCTCAAACAAGGTGTTTAGAAATGAAAGTCAAATGTTTTCTTCCTTCCACCGACAGACAGATGGTGCTGTAACACCTAACCAGCCAATGCAAGGAGCAGCATTTGTTTAAACATTTACATTTGAGAGTGTTAAGCCTCTTCAACACATAATGTGAAAAGCCTTATTTTTCTGTGAGAGTTCATCTAAATTCCTTTGTGTTGCCTCACTACATTTTTCCAGTCTTATGCACTACAACTTGCACTATCCATTATCTCCATACGTTCTGTGAAGAACAATTGCTGCTGAGCCACTCTACTAGAGAGAACACTCATTGAGAGCTGTGCTGGTTTGGGTTGAATAAGAGTTAACTCTCTTCCCAGTGGCTAGTGTGGGGCTGTGTTTGGGATTTGTGCTGAGCTCAGGGTTGATAATGCAGAGATGTGTTTGTTGTGGCTGAGCAGAGCTCACACAGAGCCAAGGCCTTTGCTGCTTCCTACATTGCCACACTGGTGAGGGAGTTGGGAGGAGACACAGCTGGGACAGGTGACCCCAACTGACCAAAGGGATATTCCATACCATAGGACATCATGCTCAGTATATAAGGTGGGAGGAAGAAGAAGGAAAGTGGGATGGGACATTTGGAGTGACGGTGTTTGTCTTCCCAACTAACCATTGTGTGTGATGTGTCCCTGCTCTCCTGGAGGTGCTGAACATCTCCTGACCATGGGGAGCAGGGAATTAATTCCTTGTTTTGCTTTGCTTGTGTGTGCAGCTTTTGCTTTCTCTATTAAACTGTCTTTAACTCAACCCATGAGTTTTGTAGCTTTTATCCTTCTGATTCTCTCCCCATTCCATTGGTGGGGGAGTGAGTGAGCAGCTGAGTGGGGCTTGGTTGCTACCTGGGGCTAAACCACAACAAAAGCTTTACAGAATCTTTTGTTCTAATAGATGAGGACATTACCATTAAGTGTGCTGAGTAACACTTCACCTAAAAGGATGTTCGGATAGCCACAGAAAGATTATTCGCTGCACAGGTTCTGTAACAAAGCAAGTTGTGTTAAAAACACTGGAAAACTATGGAGAACAGGGACCCCGTCAAGGATTAAAACTTTCCTTCCCACAGTAACTGGTACATAGAGAAGTAACAATCACTTATAGAAACTAGAGAGACACCAAACACCTTTGCATAATTCTTTCAAGAGCTCTCAAACATTCCCTTGGACTTTTGGGGATTCTGCCAAAACTGACTTGCAGTACTTTAGTTCCTTCCCTCTGATACCAGTAACATATTCTAACATTTAATGCTTAGCATGCCAAAGGGGAAAAGATGCAGAATACAGAAGATTATCAGTCAAGGGAAGCACTGAATTTTGTTGTCTCCCAAGGACACAAAAAGCAAACAGCTACAACCAAGTCACTACTGGAACACTTACCTAGCCTTGCATCTTCCCTCTGTCAAGGCAACACTAGTATCAAGATACGTTTCTGAGCATGAACCATGAAGTAAAACATTTCATTTATTACCACAGCCTATAAATTGACACCAAAGAAGAATTAAAACTGTGAGCAAGTCCAAGTCTTCCGCATGAAAAAACATAACTGAACACAAAAGGGCAACAAATTTTACAGCAGCTGGAAATGCTAGATTTAATTATTGGAGAGAAATCATGCAGAGAAGTTAGCTGCCTAGCATGATTTATAACAAATGGAAAGGGAAAGTCATGTGAAATCCTCAGTTAA
>NW_008691008.1:77095-87165 GCF_000695815.1 Acanthisitta chloris | reverse complement strand
CAGTGCTTGATATTCCTATGGATGACAAGAACTTGAAACAAAACATGACCAAAAATTCAAGGGAGAGATACCACATAGTCTTGAAAAGAACAGACACTTTAGTCTGCAAGTTACAGCAGCAGTTACATTCTACTGGGAAAAAGAAAAATCATCAAAGGTCTGTTTTCCTGAGAATGGAGAATCCTTGTCCACTCATTAGAGAAAATTTGAAAATTATTGTGTTGTGCTCTTCACTGCTCCTCTACACACACCATGACGGGCAACACAAATAGCTTTGTGTTGTACATTTTCTCCTATTTTGCTCCTTTTTCATGTGAATCTTCCAGGCAAAAAAAACCCAAACAACCCGATGTTGCTGGAACAGTCATGAAAAATTTTTCACCCAAGCACTGAGTATCACAGATTTTTACCAAAATCCAGCAGTACCATCTGATAGCAAACTAAACCTTCACTAGAAAGATGAAACACTGTGATGCCTGAACAGTCCAGGCCTAAAACATTGCAGGTTTACTTACTTAGAATTCTATAAATATGTATATTCAGCCACAAATACATGAAGAGATTTATATAATTATATAAGACGGGAGGCACATCAAAGGCAAGGGCCATCCCTGCCATAAATTACAAAATAAAGTCAATTAGAGCACAAAATTCCCTCCCCCTTCTCACACCAAATCCAATTATTCCCACAGGCCTGACTGCAGCAGTCTGCACACATAATCTAAGACACAGTGTGAATCACCACATTTTTCAAGGTCACTTCTAGAAAATAATCTGGGTGGTAGCACGAAACCAGTGGTTGGAATTCAGGCACAAAGAGGTTCCTCTCTGGGATTTTCAGCTCCACCAAACACTCAAGGTGAGACTTTGAAAAATGCCTAAGAGACATCTGCATCTAAATCCCAGGGACAATGGGCAAAATTTAAGATTTTAAGTGTTGTGAGCTGCGGTAGGAATGCTCAGATTTCCATATTCACTGTCAAAACCTGTGTTTCCCTGCTACATGGAGAAAAGTGGAATGTTACTTCATCAGGCTCCTACCAACTGCATACACAGCACATCAGCAGCAAACACAGCGCCAACTCAGAACTGCGAGCTGATGGAAGAGCTCCAGCCTAGCCAAGTGGCAGATGCATTTCTAGGCATGACAGAAGAATAATGTCAAGTTCTCTATAGCCTGGAGCATCACTTTAAAAGGCTGTGAGAAGCACCATAGCTCAAAAGTACCATTGGCCTGAGAGTAGTCAAGACACTTGGAAGGACAGGTGAAATGCAGAGCAGGCCATGGTAGAAGGCAGAAATGCAGTGTGAAGTGCACACCATGGAACAAGTACACTAGCATTTCTGATTGATAATGTGGGACCTGCAGATTCAGATAGATATGACTAACTGTTCCCCCTTCCAAAAAGAAACACAACACTGGCTGGAATCTGCTACAGACTGATTTCATGACACACCAGGCTTGTTCTGCAAGCCTTTGGCAGAATCCAGGTGGTATATCCTCAGTTTGCACACCTGTGGAAGTCAGGTTAGATCGAAGTTTTTCCAACACAGTAACAAACCTCAACTGGACAGAGTGCTGCTCTTTTACTACACTCTAAGTTCACCCTGATGAGATAAAATCCCACTGAGACAGCACAGATTCAAACCAGCATCAGCTGAAAGGCGTAGCCAACTCTCATCCTAGAGAGTTGTCACAGCAAAACTCAGAGCTATATTAAAAATGTAAGTGGATGCTCAGTTTAAATTTCTTCCAGACGTCCTAAAAAGCGTCTTGAGTCTGAGATAGAGCTAACAGTGAAGTTGTCACTGAACAACTGCATTCCTTGACAGCCTGTGTTGACATGACAGTTTTTTCTACACACACACACACACAACCCTCTGCAAACAGTCTGCAGCAGAAGAACAAAAGTGGGCTGTTCACCTAATCAATAATGCCATGTCATGCATGGAGCTTCTGCATAAATCCACAGCCAAAGATGTCAAGCATGTCCCACTCCAATGATTATCAGGCAACGGAGTAAAAAGATGCACTTTTCATCTCCACAGGACTGTCGCCAGGCCTTGCTGTAATAAATGAAACATGCCTGCTCCTTCCCCACTGCAGAGTGGCACTGGAGATAGCTTCCAACAACTCTGATTGCAGGAGGGGGTAACTAGCTCGAGATGAAGTGCAGATATGTTATTAAACAAGGCACAGCTTGAATCCTGGGGCCAACACAGATGACCTTTCGAACATAAGCACTGTCTAAGACAAATATGCTTTCATCTTTGGGGAGTATTTTTTCAAGTCAAGATTTAAGAGAAAACCAGTTTAGAAATAGGTTAAGCACAAATGTGCCTTCAATCTCTTAATGCTCCGTTTTAAAAACAAAACCACAAGTAGTATCGTATGTCAGAAGGAAGACTAAGTACTCCTTAAGTAGAATATTAGGGAATTGAGTGAGATTTAGCTTCATTTAACCCAATATTCATTAAACCCAATATTTAAAGGAGATGTGCAATGTAACTGAGATCCAAAATTGGAAGTATAACCAAAGTGACTCAGAAAAAAAGGCCTGTATTTTTATTACAAGTAACACAAGTATTTTACAGAAGTAAAAACCATTATTTCACTTCAGAATCCCTTAAGTGGGGTGAAAAAACAGTAACAAAACAAAACCAGAAGCACGTAAAACATAAGGAGAATGGTTTTAGAGAGGGATTAAGTTAAATAGGAAATGATACAAAGAAGGAAAAACGTAACTTCTCATTTTGAACTTTACAGGATGTTAACATTTATCTTCAGCAAAGTGGCTTTTTCCAGAGTTGTGTCTTGACTGTGACACTAAACAGCTTTAACACACACAGTGATATTTGCTTAATGGAAAAGAGCAGCATTGGCATGATAAGATTCTCTCCCCTACAAACTATGGTGTGCAAATTTTGACAAGTTCTGAGCTGCTCTGCTCAGCCTTGTTTCTCCATCCAAGTCAGTGGTGAACCTACCAAAACACCTCATAGAATCAACCAGGTAGGAAAAGACCTCTAAGATCATCAAGTCCAACGCTACCGTGGTCACTAGCCCATGGCACTAAGTGCCACATCCAGTCTCAGCTTGAAAACCTCCAGGGATGGGGAATCCACCACCTCCCTGGGCAGCACATTCCAATGCCTGAGCACTCTCTCTGTAAAAAAATCTCTTCCTAATCTCCAACCTAACCCTCCCCTGGCAGAGCTTGAGTCTGTGCCCTCTTGTCCTGCTGCTGGTTGCCTGGGAGAAGAGACCAACCCCCACCTGACTCCAACCTCCTGTCAGGGAGTTGCAGAGGGTGAGAAGGTCTCCCCTGAGCCTCCTCTTCTCCAGGCTGAACACCCCCAGCTCCCTCAGCCTCTCCTCATGGCACTTGTCTCTTCACCAGCCTCGTTGCTCTTCTCTGGACCTGCTCCAGCCCCTCAATGTCCCTCCTGAGCTGAGGGGCCAAGAGCTGAGGACAGGACTCAAGGTGTGGCCTCACCAGTGCCGAGTCCAGGGGCAGAATCACTGAATGCAAATGTTTCAGAATGGAACCTCCTGTGCCTGAAGAGCTCAGATCACACACTGCAATCCTCAGACACACTGGGCTTGGTATGGTTTTGTGTTTCATTTCTTACCTCAAAATCAGCGTGACGGTTAATGTCCTCTGCTCTCTGTCTGCTCAGGATAAATTCTGCTTCATTAGCCACTCTTACCAAATGATCCTTCATGGTTTGACTCAGCAACCTGAGGACAGAGAGAGTATTTAAGAACTGTCATGAGAGAATGAAGTCCAAAGATAAAAATCTGTAGATATAGTATATATACTAACATTTTGAGGCTTTGTAACTGACTTTATTGTGTTAAGAAAATGACATAAATAAGTTTGAAGGGTAATTCTCTGGCAACTAAAAAAATTGTATTTTGATAATAAACCAAAGTAAGTATTAAACAAAATGCAAACATTCCAGACAGTCATTTGTTTCACCTGAAATAGAGATAGGTAAGAAAGATCTTTCACATTCACACCCCAAGATATAAAGAAAAGTCAGCAGTTTATGCATATAAACATCCACAGTTAAAGCTCTAATGCAACTGATGCAAAGTCTAAATAAAACACTGTGGATTGCAATGCAATATAGATTGTTCTCCAAATGCAAAACTCGTATTTTATGGTACGTATACACTTAAGTAATTTTTTCAGGATTATAAAACATTCTCAGTCTGAAATGGTAGGATATACATTGTTCCAACTTAGGTACAAATAAAGCTGTAATTCATCTGAGATTTCTGAGCCCTTCATAAACCCAAAGCTTATGAATGGCAGCAGAGCTGACAGATTAATTACAACCCAATTATTCTCTGAGTTCACATATTGTCTCTAAAAACATTTCCTCTTTAATTAGCTACTTTGGGATTCATAAAGTTAAAACTGGCTTTGCAGGAGCAACACTGTGTTCGAGGGTGCATATTTCCATAGGACACACAGGGATACACCAGAGAAATCCATTACATGCTCTGCTGATTAGTTCTTAGAAATATCTGTTATTAAAAGCTTTTTTTTTAAGGCTTTCAGTTGCTAATGCAGAAAAAGAGCAGCAGAACATAAAATCACTTGTTTGCCTTGTACATATCAATCATAGAATCATAGAATTTAAGAGTTGGAACGGACCTTAGAGATCACCCAGCCCCAACCCCTGCTCTGGGCAGGGACACCTCCCACCAGAGCAGGTTGCTCAAGGCTCAGCCAACCTGGCTGTGAACACTGCCAGGGTTGGGGCAGCCCCAGCCTCCCTGGGCAACCTGGGACAGGGTCTCACCCCCCTCACAGGGAAAACTTCTGCCTAACATCTAACCTAAATTACCCTCCTTCAATTTGTGCCCATTGCCCCTTGTCCTGTCCCTGCAGCTCCTAACACAGATCCCTCTGCAGCTTCCCTGGAGCCCCTTCAGCTCCTGGAAGGTTCTCTGAGGTCTCCATACAACCTTCTCTTCTCCAGGCTGAACATCCCCAGCTCCCTCAGCCTCTCCTCATGGCACTTGTGCTCAAGTCCCTTCACCAGCCTCATTACTCTTCTCTGGACCCTGATCTGTCTTATCTCTGTGAAACACATCCAGGCCACAATTTCAGCACATTTAAAATGTTGTTTAAGGTGTAGCCTAATCTGTAGTGCAAATTCACATGCAAACAAAGCTGCTTCAGCTATGAAACCAAAGCAATAACATGAAAACTCATCCAACTGGCAGAATGCATGGATTACTTCCTCTCCTCTGCCTTTGCCCTTACAATTCCTTAACCAAACCAAGCAACCCAAAACTTAAGGATTCACAAGTGTCTCCAGGAGCAGAACTATGGGAGATTTTTTTAAAGCAACTGCCATGTGAATATTCATTTACCAGTGAAAAAAAAAAAATATTAGACCACTGATCTGTAATTCTCTGCATGGCCAAGAAAACTATGCTTGATACAATTAAAATGAAGCATCTTCAAGAGTCTCTTCAACTGAAAATTGGGAAGAATAATTGCTGCAGCATGCTTAGGAGAATGATCCCTCAACCCCTGCCATGCCAAAGCCATTATCACCCCAAAGGGGATAATAACTGTCATGCCTAGTCTCAAGCTCCAGTACGTTTGTTAGTGCCCTGACTGATACAGAAAACAAGGTCCAGCATAAGAGATGTTCCAGACTAAAGGGTGCTAATGAATCAAAACGACAGGGAGAGATGTAACCTTCACACAGCAAAGGGGTTGTTTGCTAACTAGTCAAGTAGGGGAAATAAGAGTCTAACAAAATAAACAACTGACCATCTTGTGCTTAAGGAGGAAACATAATTAGTTCCAGGGTGAAAGAAAATACCTGTCTAGACACCTTGGAAGCCTCCAAAGGTTCACTGGCCGTGACAGTGAACTAGATCACCTCGAGGATGGTTCTAGTGAACAAATTCCCTCGTCACTAACTGCCGGGTTCAGGCTCCCAAACAGACTCTCCCTGAAGGGAGGACCAGAAGGTGAAAGCAGCACAAAGAACATAATTAGTTCCAGGGTGAAAGAAAATACCTGTCTAGACACCTTGGAAGCCTCCAAAGGTTCACTGGCCGTGACAGTGAACTAGATCACCTCGAGGATGGTTCTAGTGAACAAATTCCCTCGTCACTAACTGCCGGGTTCAGGCTCCCAAACAGACTCTCCCTGAAGGGAGGACCAGAAGGTGAAAGCAGCACAAAGACTGAAATCTGACAGCAGTTTTTTGCTAAGGAAAACATTTTGCAACCTCTACTTGTGCTGCACAGATGGCTCAAGTACAGCGAGAGTCTTTTCAACAGGGGTTCAAAGAGCATTCACAGTGTCCACAGACATCACAACAGCAAACAAAACTCACGTTTGCTAAAACCAGATTAATGTTCAATGCAGCAATATACTGAAACTGATGTTTCTTTTCCTGGACAGAGAGAGGTGATTCTCCAATAGCTGCTCCTGTAGCTTTTCATTCACATTCTGTACCTCTGGTTTTCTACAGAGCATTTTGTTTTCACTAGGCTTGTGACCCTTCAAGTCTTCAGTTGTGTATTTCAGCTTTAGGTAGGTTTACAGTTCTGTATTTCCACACACTAACCTCCTGTTTAGAGATTTATTTTTTTCAGTTCAAGATGCAAAATTTCACTGGGCACAAACTGATCAATTCTGCTCTACATGTGAAGTGCACATGATCCATCTGGAAAGCCTGGGAGCAACTCGATGTGTAACCCATTAGCTACTGGTGGAGATGATGAAATTCAGACCAACACGTTCTGAATGCAGTGCACACACTGCAGACCTTATGAGTCCCAGAGGAAAACTTTCCCCACATATTTCTGTCCAGGGAATCCTAGCCAAAACATGGCAAGACTAAACATAAAACTTTCAACTGCTGTGAGAGAGAGAAGTACATTCATACCTTTCACATAAAGGCAAAAAATACATTTGAAAGGAAGCACAAGAAGAGATGTAGATCTCTTCTTCTAGACCTCTTCCAGAAAGAGTTTTCAGTCATCTTATTTGCCTGATAAATAAAAGTGGTAGAACACACCTCAAACTGGAATATCTTCTGGCATTGTCAGTTGAAAAAAACTGGTAATAAATACTGGGAACAAAGTCCTAGTTCACAGACGTTATAGGAGGACCAAGACTCTCTCCAGTAAGGCAACAGACAATAGCAATTCTGAGATTCCACAACTCTAGGCAGTTCTACTCCTTAATTTTACCTCATTTACTCTAACTCTCATGCCACGGTACCCTAGACACATCGTTCCTTCCTCACTGAAACCAGCTCTGTCCTTTGCACTTTGTCCTTTTCTTCTGCACTTGCAGAAACAATTTAAAATTCATCTTTTCTTACACAATTACATAGCTAAAATCTGAATTGGTATAATTCAGCTATTTTTCCAAGTTTTCACGAAGACATTTCAGGTCTTGTAGTTTCTAATACTATAATGTTGTGGCAAAAATACATTTAAAATAGCAAATATAATAAGATAAGAGTTTTCAATGTTTTAGTCTGAGTGTTAGTATATGCACAAGAAAAATAATGCATAAAGTGAATACAGAGCAGCTCTGGAATAAAGTCCCTGTCATATGAGAGGTAATAGTTTCATTTTAGTGAATGCTGAAAACCCACAAATGACCAATTCTGCAATAACTTTAAAGGCTCCTACAAACAGCAATGGAGAAAACAGAGACAGAGAAAAGGAGCCAATTTTAAGACATTAATCCCTTCTCTGCCAGAATGAAAGTTATGTTCCCACTGAGTAACAAACCAACAAAAACACCAATACACACAACTCTGCGACAAGTCAGGGATGAAATGAAGTAACAATTACTTAAGACGTTTTCTGCTAAACAAAACCACACTTCTGTCTTCGAGGGACCATTTGTCCCTGAGACATCCACTGTGCCCAGGCTGGACACTGAGTTATTGATGGTGTTTGTGGAGGTGGGGGAGTGATTCCATCTGTCTGTGATGGGCACTGCAGATTTCCAAGAGAAAATAGTCAATTCCAAACAGTTTCCTGATAGAATATACCCTGAAATCTTGACCTGGACAAGCTGAATAGCTACTAGGTAACTGCTCCTTACAACTGAGTCCCAGCAACCGATCTGCTCAGGATAATCATCTCACACAGATGAACCTCACGTTGTGGTTTACATGTGTGTGGGATCTCCATGTTATCTATGCTAATAAAACATTAATCAAGGGCCAAATTTATAGCAGGCATTTTGTAAGTCGGGTCAAGACAGGTCAGGCTCACATAATAGGAAACAACTACAGGCTAGATCTTAACACTGAAACTGAACACCCTTGTTACTCTACCTTGGCCCTTGGGATCAAGACTAGTAGCAAAATGTTTTTTCTCCCTCAGAATGGTGTTTCCCCTACCATAAACTGAAAAGCAACCATTAAAATGGGCATTATTTTTACATATCTTGAGAACATCTATACATTATCAAAGAAGAAAATCTCACATAACCATTCCCCATTTTCCTACATTGATAGAAATACATTTACTAAATGATTATTTTTAATTCAGTAGCTGTACTAATAATGTAAAAATGTAAAATTTATGTTCTGCTGGGGTTCTCACTAGCTGGAGCTACTAACAAAATTTAGGTGGAATAAATGCCATTTCTTATAATACACCTTAGCTAACTAATTAAGACATCCTTAAAAAATCCTTTAGGAAAAAAGTAAATATTGCTCTTTGTCTGCCTCAGCAATCGATACCTAATGAAGAAAATATTGATGGCTCTGAATAGTCACTGCAAGTCAAAGAGCATGGCCTGATCACCTGCTCTGCTATTCCCTGTAAGGGCCACTAATACACACAAAGTTATGAATGGAACATTCAACTAATTGGCAATATTAACAGATTTTTTTATTTAAAGAGACTCCCTGTTTCTATTTTACGAGGTGGATCGGAAATAAATGAGCAAACTGGAATCTAATTTTTGAGACAGAGGCTTATCTTCCATTCCTAGCCCTGTCTTTCAAATATCAATTCCCTTTCTCAAGAGATTAGCTGAATACAAATTATAGTTTCAACGTGAATCAGTACACAAGGACAGGAAGAGAGAAATGACACACAGATAAATGAAATAGTTAATGAAAATAAAAAGCATTCAGATTCTGCAAATTCTATACTCAGCACTGAACCTAAGTACCAAAGAACATTATGTCATGCTTGCAAAACTAGAAGAAAATGACACAAAATGAAGAAAAAAATTATTTTTAAGAAGTTTCAAGCCACACAACTTGCTGAAGGCTAAGGCAGAGGTGCTATCAAATATTGTGACTTACCTTCCTTCATTGACAAGCTCAATAAAGGCAAGGCCAGCATTCTTCTGTATGGAGTTCTGCCACTCCTGGGGGGAAATAAAAAATAGAAAATTAGACAGATAAAAACAAAACTAAGACAAGACACTGACAAGAATCACCAACTTTATTTTCAGCTTTAGCAACTTACAGCAACAAACATACAATGCATTAATTGTGTGCTAAAACAAAAGGAAGGAATACCAGCAGGAAGGAACAGGACTATCATTTACTCAAGGTCATGTTCTGTTGAGGGGAGAAGAAAATACTAAAACATCCCAGAAAGGACTCCATCATTTTCTTTTGCTATGGCATGTAATAATTCTCAACATACTCAGGTTCACTGATGCCTTTTGTCTTATTGAACACTGATAATCACACAATTTAGGGTTTCGAATGGAGCTTAGAGATGATTCAGCCCCAACCCCTGCCCTGGGCAGGGACACCTCCCACCAGAGCAGGTTGCTCAAGGCTCAGCCAACCTGGCTGTGAACACTGCCAGGCTTGGGGCAGCCACAGCCTCCCTGGACAACCTGGCACAGGGTCTCACCACCCTCACAGGGTAAACTTCTGCCTAACATCTAACCTACATTTCCCTCCTCCAATTTGTGCCCATTGCCCCTTGTCCTGTCCCTGCAGCTCCTAACACAGATCCCTCTGCAGCTTCCCTGGAGCCCCTTCAGCTCCTGGAAGGTGCTCTGAGGTCTCCACACAACCTTCTCTTCTCC
>NW_008691008.1:66108-76950 GCF_000695815.1 Acanthisitta chloris | reverse complement strand
GCAGAGCAGAGGGGCAGATTCTCCTCTTTTGACCTGCTGCTCACACTGCTGTGGCTGCAGCCCAGGATTCCATTGGCATTCGATAACATAGGGGTTGGGTTTTATTTTTTGAGGCTACATCAAGCAGCATCGCTGGTCCTTCTTGCTCCATATATCCCCACTTATATTTCTCCCACTATCCTTCCCCAAGTTCTCCCCCATTGCCTCTTATGGCCACTACTGCATGACTTCAATAGCTGTAACCTGTCTCAAATGGGTTTAAGAAGCATTTAATCTAATGGGGGAAAAAAAAGCCTTTTAGCTTCTTATATTCTAAACAAAATAGCATCTGCAAGTAATCCTTACAACAGCATTTTAAATGTAACATCAGGTTCTAAATATTTAGCTTCACATGATGATAACCGAAATGATTCTGTTAGCTTAAATGTGAGAAAACTCCAGAAAAGCAAAATCATTTTCCCACTTATGACACTGTCCATCTGCTGTTCTGCTCTTTAAAGAGCTCACAACAACACTTGAAAATTTAATTGGTGAAGATGGAGGCTGCCAAAAGTGAGAAGAAAGTGCATTTATCATGATACTTTTCAGCATTTTTCTCTGCATCAGACATCATCAAAGAGTGCCTTAGTCTAAACAATTTCATAAATCACAGCTGAACACACCCTAAAGCTAATTTTAATAGTTGAAAGAGAAGACTAATGGTCTTCATCTTTCATGATCCGTTCAATGTTTCCCCACAGTACATGTTCACTCTCAAACAATTACACTCAGTATGCATATTGCATTATTATATCAACATCTTAGTTATCCATCTCCCTAAGGGATTAGGGAAAAAACATGTTAAAAGCTTCAAACTCAACCACTAATGCAACTAAATAACTACAAAACACACTTCAGCACTTTCCTAAGGAAGGACTGCAAGGGAAGAGCAACAAAGTCAATAATTTCATACCTGTTCTAAGCTGTACTTAATTGACCATCATTTCCTATGGCTGTAAATGTTTAGTAACCAAGAGACATAATCTACTTTTAATGCTTCAGGTCACTGTACACTCCAGAGTGAAGCAGGGGAAAAAAAACCAGCAGCACTAGACACTATCACAACCAGCTACAGTGAAAAATAACCATTACAAGGAGGCAAATAAGAGATCACATTTAATTTAAATGTTATGTCTGATAAGGAAAATTCCTAACTCATTATTGTTTCACCTATTTCTTCAAAGGAATCTCTGAACAGCTCCCTAAGTGCCCTAGATGAAATGCAAGTACTATTGCCCTTTCCTGAAATGCTGCTTCAAACCTCATCTGAATCATAATTTTGTATGTAATAACATATTGCAGTTCCTGTATCTACAGAACAACTCTGACAAAAGCATAATTATATCCCAGTCCTCTATAGCCTTAGTTTTACATCATTAAGTTTCACCAGCACATTTCTCACTGCATGCACAAGGATCTTTAAATGGAAACATTAAACAGTAGTGCTCTTACACTTCTCCTTTCAAGGTTGATATCATGACCTGTGGTCCCATTTGAGTCACATAGGGGTTTTTTAATCTATTTTACAGTGGTTTTTTTAATTAAGTCTATCTAATGATCAGTTTCATGACAGTCCCAAATGCTCTAATAAAACTCATAAATTAATACATTGACTTTTTTCTAGGAAATACAAAGATCAACCACATGCATTAGACCATAAGCAAAGACCACAACATACATTAGACCATAGGCAGCAATGAGATTAGTCTAGCAAACAACCCTTAGCAATTGCACATCCCATTTATTTCACTGCAGCTACACATGGATGTGCAGTTACCTCGGTCTTCAGAAGCATGTGAAAGCCTTTTACACTGTTTAATCCTCACATTTCCTTCCTTAAAAACAAGATCTGTCTCTAATCATATGGCATGATGAGATAAGCGAAGTGCTTCAAAGATTTCTGCCTTGAACTTGATTTTTCCAGTGGCAAATCCACTGATCAGTCATTTGTTGTTGGTTTTCTACTCATTCTGAGTATTAGATCTGAACAAGGATACTTCAGGAATCTCTTATTTACCCAGGTTGCCCATGGAGGCTGTGGCTGCCCCAACCCTGGCAGTGTTCACAGCCAGGTTGGCTGAGACTTGAGCAACCTGCTCTGGTGGGAGGTGTCCCTGCCCAGGGCAGGGCTTGGGGCTGGATGATCTCTAAGCTCCATTCCAACCCCTACAATTCCATGATTCAATTCAGACCAACCCACCAAGTGGTCTGATGGCTAAACAATTAAACATAGATCTTTAACACGTTTAAAACATTTCCAGTAGATGAAAACTCCTCTACTTTCCATCTAACACTCATTCATACATACACACACATGCTCCTTAATTCATTTTCTGACAAGCTTGAAACAATATCCTTTAACAAGTTGAAGGTACTGTACAGTTAAGAACTCTATCTAGCAGTTGGAATACACTCATAGGCAAAAGACAACAAATTCCTCACTAATCCATCCTGCCCATAAAGCTGGTGGAGTTTGAATAATTTATTTTGGTTATGAACAAAGGAGAAGGATGACTTTGGCAGTGACAACTCTGAATGGAGCACTAAGGAGCAGGGTGGGGAAAATGTGTTAACATATGACTAGGAGACATATTATATCCTAGAGTAAAGGTCAAATCTGCATGAAAAAAACTTGTTCATAGAGAGATATACTAATCTTTAAGTGCCTAAAGTAAACTATCAAGAACTTTTCAGCAGTGTTTGCACTTGGTGTCAGCACTCTCTCAGCACCACATCCACTACAGGCTTGAATGAACTCAGTAATAAAGAACATATAGTGAAAAGGAGATTATATCTCAGCTGGGTTCTTTGTAATTAAAAAACGTTAGACTGCATGTTAAGCAGAATATCTGCAAGCATAAATTACTTTTAAACTTTGGGGCATACTGAAATTCTTTTAATCTACAAAACTCTATTGAATAAAAAATTCAAACCCACTTGGAATTATGGGAAATCATATCCAGAAACTATGCAGCAATTTGGTATCAAAAATCAGCACATGCCAAGCAGTTAGAAAACAGAAACATTTTGCAAAGATGTGCCAGAAATTAATATAACAACATGAAAACACATTTGGGGCAAAGCTGTTCAGTGTGCACACAGACACACCTGTATGCTCAAGTGAAATTTAAATAAATATGGGAAGAACTATCAGAAATAGACAGTGCAAAAAAAGAATTTCAGTAATCATAACCATGGAACATCAGCACTGCTGCTGAAGAATGACACAAAGTGAACTTGCAAAAATATTTGCTGCTACCCTAACAATTCAGAACCTCTTGTCATGGAAAAACTTTATCAACTGAACTTCAAACAAAGACTTCTCTATGAAAGCTTTAACATGGCGTCTATGGAACAAGCCAAGCCATCTCACTGATCAATACAGGGTTTTGGTTTCAAGCAGGGTGATAAAAGTTACTCTAACCCTGGGCAGCTACAAGCTCTCAACAGATGATCATCATTAGGGCTCTATCGGGGTTTCACATACCCAGGCTGGACAAATGTGTCCTATTAGTACATGGTCTGTCTGTTTGGCAACTCCAGTCTTAAGACAAATGGCAGCTGCTGCCCTTCAAGGTCTGAAGTCAAGTCCTGGGGGAATCTAAAAGCCCAACTGGAAAAATCAAGGCCTGTTCATTAGAGACTGCTCCAGGGGAAACTTGCAAGGCTGCCATTAGAACTATATAAAAGAGCTAATTATTTTTATAAGACTTTTAAACTATCAAACACACTCAGTTATAATAAAAGGTATTTACTGCCAGCATTCCATTAAAAAGACATTGCTTTTTGTCAAAAAAAAAAAATCAGCCAGTGACAGTGCACAACTGAAGTCTTTGTACTGAAAATTTTAACAAGCCTTCTAGGAGAAAGTTGTGCAAAAAATTAACTAGATAAGACACCTTCTCAAGTGAAGGCATAACACCAAGCCTGTTGTTGTGGTGAAATATCCCAAACACACTGATAGCAAACTAAGCAATAAAGGTGTGCTGTGGTTGTGTGTGTGTAACTGTCTAACTATTGAAAAACACAAGAAATTCAAGAAACAAACACATTCAGTGCAGCAAAACTGACTGAAAAGAGCAAATAACATTCTTGGTTCAAATCTAAACTGCTAATGAACAACTGAACATGCTGCAGTGCACTCATGGCTTGATAAACTAGTCAAAAAGGCACAGGACCCACTTGGTATCAAACACTAAGACTGAGCAGAAAAACACGGAAAACTAAAAGTGTTTCAGTGTCTGATAAAACACAGAGGATATAACAACAACAGCTACTTCCATAAAATGCACTCTTGAGAAAAAGTTGGAACATTTTTTTTTTATTCATAACCACCATATTGATTACTATGTTAATCATGAACCAGAATCAAAGTTTTTTACCCTGCAATATTTTTCCAGCTGCAGAGCACGACGACACTATTGAATTCTAATGGGATAACAGCTCACTGCTATGGAGTGTTTATTACAAATCTTTTACAAGTGCTATATGAAATTCATTAGTGTCCCTTAATCAATTCTTGGATCAACATCCACATTAGCTTCCGACAGCCTAATTCAAAAAAGCCATTCCAACCCCTGTCCTTCTGCAAAAGGACAACAGAGAGAAGCTATGTGAAACCAGCTGAAAAGAATGAAAATGTAAAGAAAACAGATTAGCAGTGATTTATATCAATGCCCAGTGCTGAAGTTAATTACAACTAACCCAATAAAATAGTGCCTTTATTATTGTACAGCAAGTAATAACCCGAGACGCAGAGAACAGAACTCTTTGCTGACTTTTGCATGCTCAATTCCACAGCACACTACATCAAGAGTTAAAGAAGTAGTAAATAAGCCATAGAGAACCAGCAGGTTTTTAACCAAAAGCAGAAGACTCCCCTGCTGTTTAACCATGTGGGTTACCCCCTGTAAACAGAGCTCCCTATAAACTAGTATTATGTTGTTAGTGGTAAACGCCCAAAAGTATAACAAGAGTTTAATTTCAATGCTTAAAACTTAGAGTTCAAGCCCCAGTAAGTTTTTATAGATTCTGCTAAAAGAAAGCACACACATACAAAGCTGGAAGAGTTTGCATACTAGACTGTTCAGTATAAACACCACATAAAAAATTAGCAGCTTGTCAGAGAGAGCCTTTTGTGCTATGAGATGACTTTCCCAGTGACAACTGTCCTCTACAAACTGCACAGTTCCATCCTGAAAACACAGTACCATGAAGGAAACACTACATGAAATGTTACAGCATCTCTAACAATTACACACAGCCAGAAAACCTCGAGGTTGTCATAATTTATGGTGCTAGCAAATGCTCTTAAAACAGGATTTTACCAACCAAAAGAAAACTTTAATAACTTCATCCAAAAGTTCATATAAAATCGGGAAAACATCACTGCATAAAGAAAATTGTATCAGTATTAACTAGCACAGCATAAAAGCTGCACATCAAAGCTCAAACTTCATTTTTGTATCTAGTTTCAAAAAAAAGTAAGAAAAACTGGAGCAAAACTGAATGAGTTGATCCCTGATTCTGAGCCCACAGTTTCTGACAGAGGAAGCAATTTGCCTGGGCAGCTTTTCCTCTTCTCTCTCCCTCTGGCAGGCTGTTGCTATGACTCCTCAAGAAACAAAATTAGGGGTCAGGTTTGAGTTCATCTAGCAGCAAACCTTTTCCATCGCAGTTTCCTCTTCAGGACCCTTCACCATTGGCTGTTTTCAATGCCAAGATGAAAGTCTTTAGCAAGAATAGGAACAGAAACCTCAACAATTATTTCAGAAATCAAAGTACCAATCAGCTCTGTAAACATGCAGCAATGGGAAGCAAACA
The DNA here is from genome assembly GCF_000695815.1 of Acanthisitta chloris. NCBI lineage: Eukaryota > Metazoa > Chordata > Aves > Passeriformes > Acanthisittidae > Acanthisitta > Acanthisitta chloris. The sequence goes on along the minus strand of NW_008691008.1, from coordinate 71,088 downwards.
ACTAAGTCAAAGGAGCTGAATCAGAAAAACAGAAGTGAGGAAAATGGACAACATAAGACAGACAAAGAGAAGAGATCCAAGTAATGGAGTTTCAGTGTCAGCATTGTTGGTATGAAAAACAGTAATAGCAGGAGTATAAAGCAACTGATTCCTGATTTTGGTCCTTTTTTGTTTAACTGTGTTTGCAATTTGAGTTTTTCTAAGATCACTGAATGGGGGAAAAAAAAAGCCTTTCAAGGTAAACTAATGAATATAAGGACAAGAAAATCACAGCATAGTCACTGGAGCACAAACGCACTAGTCCTGATCCCACCAACAGCAACATCCATCACCACCAAACAGCTGCAATCTTCCTGCTCAACATTTTGAGCTTTAAATAGATAAAGTTAACTAACAAAGGACTCAGTGATAACCATGGTGAACATTGGTTTTGGAACTATAAATCCTTTTTGGAATTAGATGATTTTTAGAGTCCCTTCCAACCCAAACCATTCTACGATTCTGTGGTTCTATACTTTTCCCCCAAATGTAGTTTAGTTTCAATTTAAATTCTCAAAATTAACGGATGCAAAGGATGGACAAGATTCCTGCTACCATTGTAAGACTGAGGGAACAGAACCAAAGTATGGAAAGCCAATACCACTTCTTCCTGGCTGGAGAGCACCAGGCAGAAAGGGACCTGGGAGTTTGGAGAGACAGGAGCTGAACAGGAGCCAGCAGTGTGCTGGAGGCATTGGAATGTGCTGCCCAGGGAGGTGGTGGATTCACCATCCCTGGAGGTTTTCAAGCTGAGACTGGATGTGGCACTTGGTGCCATGGGCTAGTGACCACAGTAGGGCTGGACTTGATGATCTTGGAGGTCATTTCCAACACAGCATCAACAATCTCTGATGGGAGAGATGTTTTCCCAATTCAGAGAGATGCACAAAGGGAACAGATGAATATAAAGAAGACTAAAAGTTCAACAATAAACCGAATAGCACCACTACGCAAAGTTCCTCCTGGCAGAACTTGGAGTAGTGATCCCCAAATCATGAGTTCCTTAAGCAGTTTTGCTCAGAAGCAGAAACATATCATTTGGTTTATTAACATGAACAAAAAAAGTTCACATATTTGTAATGAGCAGTAAATCAGTGAGGAGAATTGCTGCTCACTGAACTTTCCATAATCTCATACCCCTCCCCTCCACTCCACCTCTGCTCATAGTCTCAAATTAAACAGCCTGGCTGTAAAACAGCAGGGTGGCAAATTAAAGCACACTTTATTTTCAGAGGTCTCCACACTTCGCAGCTGACTTCCTGTCAGGAAGAGTTCCATTTCAGTGCAGAGCCCCATCAGCAGGGAGCTCACAGAATTAAGTGCCAGTTGATATTACTTTGTTTTGCATTTACCACCCATGAGAATATTGTTCAAAGATCTCGTTATAAAGCCAGCATGGTCTCATCCTTCTGACTAGACTGCCAAGCCGCAGGGTGTGCTCTCACTACACAGAACTCACCTTAAATAGGGCTGTTTTTCTAAGTCCTAGTGTGCTGGTGAAGCAACAGGATGCCTTTTTTTACCTTCAGCAAAGTCCTGCTTCTGTAGCTAAATTATGTTCGCTTGGTTCAGAACATCTGCAGCAGTGAACATCTGTGGAAATGAAGCTGTCCTGTTCCCCCATCACACCCCCAAGATTAACATTTACATTAGACAATTCACTCTCCTCCCTAGACACAAAAATGTATGCATTAATCAAACCAATTTTCAGCAACACAGCTTTAAAGGTCAGTATTTTTAGCTGCAGATATATTTTCCATCAAACTCAACATCATGCCCTGAATTCCTGACCAAGTGAAAATAACTTTCAACTCATAAGAGAATTTTTCTCCCTATGAGCCTGTAATACCTGAAAAGTCTATGGAACTACCACTAAAGATTGTGCTTTAAAGAAGAAAAGGGATATTGAGGTGCTGGAGCAGGTCCAGAGAAGAGCAACGAGGCTGGTGAAGGGACTGGAGCACAAGTGCCATGAGGAGAGGCTGAGGGAGCTGGGGGTGTTCAGCCTGGAGAAGAGGAGGCTCAGGGGAGACCTTATCACCCTCTGCAACTCCCTGACAGGAGGTTGGAGTCAGGTGGGGGTTGGTCTCTTCTCCCAGGCAACCAGCAGCGGGACAAGAGGGCACAGACTCAAGCTCTGCCAGGGGAGGGTTAGGTTGGAGATTAGGAAGAGATTTTTTATAGAGAGAGTGATGAGGCATCGGAATGTGCTGCCCAGGGAGGTGGTGGATTCCCCACCCCTGGTTCAATTCAAGCAGAGACTGGATGTGGCACTTAGTGCCATGGTCTAGTGACCACGGTAGGGTTGGACTTGGTGATCTTGGAGGTCCAACCTGGTTGGTTCTATGATTCTATGAAGTATGAACCTTAGTGATCATTAAGGATAGGTGTTTGAAAGAAACTCCTATTTAAACATGTTAGGGTACTAACCAAGCACTTCCATGGAACTCAACAGGTTAAATATTGCAGGAATTATAGGCAATTAAATTTTCAAACAATTTAGAAAGCCACAGGAAATCCAAGGAGAAGTGAAGTTCCAACAGACAAGTTTTACATCATCCTGGGTTTTAACACAGAATACATTACAATAATCTAGTTCCGGAGAGACTAAATCTACAAACTGCTCGAGTCAAAGGAAAAAAAAGAAATAAATGCAGCTAATTTAACGGTAATTTCAACATACTCCAGTTCAAAGGAAAGGTTTTCCCAGCTGTTTCCATTTATTTCCATCTTATCAGATTTGCACTTCAGACAGTTATCTACCAAACTGATCTCCAGTTTCAAACACTTTGAATGTATAACATAGTTCAATGAAGAAAGTAGCAAAATATCCACAGCACATGTAATCCATTTGTAATTATCTCAAGTACTCTGCTCAGTGACATACACACCAAGCATGAAAGATGTCAATATATGTTTCCAGCACCCAAAGTGAAATCCTCAGAGATGGTGGAAAAACTCCCACTTAGGAAGGAAAGAAGTTACACTATGCATAAAACCCCAGGTATATCACATGTAAGGGAGAAGCCAAGTGATCTTGAAAACAGATTTGATTCTGTAACCTTCCGTTTTGTAGAAGGAAAATGACAGGATAGTATAAAATCCAAGCACCAAGGACTCCTTTTAAGGAATCTGGATTCCACAGCCAGTGCCCACCCACATCTTCCAGACCTTTCATTCACTTTCTTCAGAGTTAATGCTACTGACCATTAGCCAAACAGCTCCCTGTGCTGGTATCAAGTGTCTTGCAATGCAGGAGATGCAGAAGCACTAAATTTTATCCCCAAGTCCTTCCAGAAAAGAACTGATGTCTTCGTATATCACAACCAAACAAGGAAACCTCAACTGAGGGCAACACAGACGGATCACAACATTGCTGTTACAGACTGAGAGCACTTAATTTCTTGCAAAACTGGACTCCTCCCCATGCCTGGTAAATGCCCTTGAGCTCCTGGAGGATATGCTAAAGCTTTTCCTCTGACAGGTAAGTCTTCCTGTCCCAGGGGAGCACTTGGATGGCATGGCCACTGGCTACTGTGGGACATACCTTCCCCTCTCTAGCTCTGACCACAGTCTCCATCCTGCAAAACGAAGTCATTGTAGATCAAAATATGCATTGCAGGGGGGAAAGAATTCCAAGGGGTTTTGAGGAGGAAACAGCTTATAATGCAATATCACTTCACTGCAAATATTCTGAAGTAGAACTGTGCAGAAAGCTCAACAGACATTTCCCAACTGCTTTCCATCCTACAGCATCCTAAAGAAGATCAGGACAAGGATCTTTCATTTTGTATTCCAGTCACAAGGACCATGCAATATTGGTAATTAAATTGCACTAGGAATGATCTTATTACTGCCTGAGTAACAATTAATAACGTGCTTGTTATTAACGTTTTCACGTTAAGATGTTTTCAAATGTTAAGACTGACACAGTTTTATTAATATGCCTGGTCTGAAGGAGATCTGAGGCAGCTTCAGAACCTTCAAAATCCATAGCAGAGGAACATGATCTTGAACACTCTTACTTCCTTCCACAGTTAGCAGTAAGAGCCAAATACCTATGCGCATGATTCATGCAACATCTTCCCCTGAACTTGACAACTTGGACTGTGGTAAGTTCACAGGTAAGGGCATAGACTCGAGCTCTGCCAGGGGAGGTTTTGGTTGGATATCAGGAAGAGATTTTTTATGTGATCAGACATTGTGATCAGACATCAATGTGATCAGACATTGGAATGTGCTGCCCAGGGAGGTGGTGGGATATGTTCTCCATTCACAAACGTCCCTCTGCAGCAGCACAGTTGCTCTAGGGATACGTTTTCCATTCACACATGTCCCTCTGCCTTTTAGTCCCAGAGAAAGCCCTTGTGGATGGAAATGCTTTCTTCAGGAGTGACACCAGTCTGCCCATGTGCAAGTCTTGTCTCCCAGCTGCCCATGAGCACCTTCAGCACCCTGACATCACTGGTTTGGAAGGATAACACACACAGGACTTGTCTCTCTTGCCTGGTTTAATTACCCCGACAGGATGATGGGCCAGACGAGATGGTGCTCCTAGGTTCACTGTACTGTATGCACTTCTGATAAATGGGAAAAGAATAGATGACCTGGCAGAAGGCTCAGACAATAACATGTGATTTACAGGACATGAATGCAGCTACTCTAAGATTTATCTGACAGCCTTCTCCGATAGTGGACTGTTGAGTATCCGATGGAATGATTTCTAGTCTGGAAAGTCTGCTACTGAGTAGCCATACACATTATTTATTTATTAGATGTTTTGGGTTGAAACCATTTTTAAATGATGCACTTCACAATGCTCAGCTATAAATTTAGTTTTAAGCCCTGGAAGGGAGGTAGTGTTATTGGAATGTGTGTCAGGCTGAATTAGGATGAGCAACTCAACGCTTTTATAAAGTGGCCTTGAACGCAACGTCGATT
>NW_008691008.1:25849-66086 GCF_000695815.1 Acanthisitta chloris | reverse complement strand
GCAGGAACACTTTGCAGTAATATTAAATGAAGGATTCTTTAGGGCTTGATAGATTTATAGAAATGGAAGTACACACACAGAGACACGTCTCAAAACGTAGCAGGTCTGTCAAAAAACACAACTGTTTTTGTCTTGGAAGAAGCCTTTTCTCTGTATCTCAAACCACCTGTTTCTCTTTTCACCTTGTGCTAAACAGAAAACAATATATCAACACACAACCCCCAAAATAAAACACTAGAGGAATGGTCTTTTCCCACGTGCCTAAACATATGGAATTTAAACGAGGAAAGAAATGAACCAGGTGTCACAAACAGTTCCACAGACTGGGACCTCTTGAAAGATTTTACAATCACTTTGCCAAGGAAAAGAGCTTCATTTTCACAATTCTATGAAAAAAAATTACTGGTGAGATATTATAATTCCATTTCTGAGAAAGGAAAAAACTTATTTCAGCCACAGATCTAAATAAACACCAGAAAAATGTGGGATGTATCAGGAAAACAATCCAAGTGCTGATGTCACACACACAATGTTTGGAATGAATTTGGGGATGAGGTTACCATAAAAAGCACCAAAGAGATTAATCAGAGCAATCCTTCAATTTCAGAGAATGATGGCTGACAAATTTGTGAAGTTTTAAATCAGATTTGCAGATACTTACTTTGTAACTCTGCCACATTATTTATGTGATTAAAAACTGGGTTTTTGACCTGATCTTTTGATCTCTGGCACTTCATCCTCTCCATCTCCTCTTAAAAATTAATTAAAATTTTAGCAAAAGGAGATCACTTCATTTCCCACCCTATCTTGTGGGGGGGAAAAAGGGGAAAAATAGAAGAAAAAAAGAGGAAAAATATCAATCAAGCTCAACCCCATCTCCTCCCAGGATCTGTAAAATGTCGGCTGGAAATTCAATTTCATATCTCTCAAGCTTTCATGTAGCAAAAGACAGTTCACTTCTTAGCAAAATAAATCACTTCTGTGATTGCCACGCTGACCTCTTTGAATTAGGAAAATTCAAAGTGAAAAATGTAATTATCACCCCAGAACAATCTGTATACATCTGGAGCTAATTTCAGATTCATTTCTCACATCATTTTTCATATTCTGCCAAAAAATTACAGCTGCTGGGGAACTTTGGAAAGACTTTGAGGCCTTTGTGACTTTATTGGTTTATTTCTCCTGCTCCACAAAGGACAAGCCCAGTCCCTGCAAGCAGCACTGCTAAGCAATCAGGATAGCTGGGGTTTGATTAGATTAGCATGAAGTGGCATCGTGACACGTATGACAAATAGCTGCATTAGAGCACGTCATTTATTCCTTATCCTCTCCACTCTCCCCGAGCCAAACGAGAGATGTACAGTACAGAGCACAACATGATGTTCAGAAAGATTAGATTACCCTCCCCAAAAAAACTGGGAAAGGTCAAGCACTAATTATTGCTACAAGCAACAGGGATAATGAAAACTGATTTTTTGAAATGGCAATACCAAACTGTCAGGCACATTTAATACTCAGCTTAGTTTTCCTCTGACACATTCATGAATGAACCAGAAAATCTGGCTATTCATTTCTGGGGAGCAAAAGATTCTTTTCTAGTTAAAAAGAGCTGTAAAATTTCACATTCTAGAAGTTGTGAAAAACATCCAGGACTGCCACGTGCAAAATAACCATCTCTAAATTCCAAGACTTCCACCAGGAATATTAAATTCCTTTCAGGGCAAAAAGATATCTATTTCCTGAGGAAGATGGAAAACTAGATGAGCAAAGTTCCAGTTCCATTCATTAATAATAAGCTCTCTAGAAAACATAACTACTCCTCACTAGTTCATTGTAAAATCTATTAGGTGTAATCTCCACGAGTAATTGTTCTTACTGCACTTTATTGACAACGCAGACTATCGATTTTTCACACCTTCCATGATTCTTTCATTTGTATTCATGAAATGTCTCTCAGCACACTCTAAATAAATTTGGCAATATGGGCACTAAAACGAATAAATCGATGTGGAGAAACATTAATTTTGCATTATCCTTATTCGTCAGGCAAGCAAACCATAAGGGCTGTAAATGAAGGTCAAAGGTTCTGAGATGGGTCAGAACCCTTGACCTCCAGACCAATACCATTCCCATTAAAAAAGGCTATTTTAAAGTTTTAAGTAGGGGAATTTACTGCTAGAAAGGTATAATTTTTAAGGCACCGAAAGAAAGGCTCAATAAAAACAGGCTTCCATTTAATTACAAAAAGAAAGAAGGCAAAAAAGAAAAAAAAAATTCCAACTAATAGAGCATATACAAATTTAAGGAAGTTCCTTAGGCTCTGGCTCTTTACTAGCCACAGGATCAGGCAATTCTCAAGTCCCTAAACAGCTAAAATCCCTTTGCCTTTGGGGAGGTAGAAACTCCCAAACTGCACAAACCCAGAGTTGCTTTCCCAAATTTTTCTCAAATTCCTAGGACTTGTCAAATCAATTAAGAACGACAGGGCTTCAAAAGCATTTATCACTCATTTCATAACCTCCACACAAAAGGAAAAATTCTATTTATCCCAGAGGATTAGGCATGTCAAGATGCAGAAATCAAATCTGTTTCTATAAGCTGAATGTTTCATTGATCCCATTTTATCTTACAATAATGACACCACAGAATTATTTGAACATCAGCCTCAAGGTTATGTAAATGCTCAAGAGTAAGACAACATAAACCCACTCACACCTTATCTCTCCAACTGAACAGACACAATTAATAACATTTTTTTTTAACCAAAAGACCTTGTTTGTTCTATTTTTGCCCACGACATGTAAACTCAAATTTTGGATGTATTTTTACCTGCTACATGTAAACTCATAAATTTGAACATCAGCCTCAAGGTTATGTAAATGCTCAAGAGTAAGACAACATAAACCCACTCACACCTTATCTCTCCAACTGAACAGACACAATTAATAACATTTTTTTTTAACCAAAAGACCTTGTTTGTTCTATTTTTGCCCACGACATGTAAACTCAAATTTTGGATGTATTTTTACCTGCTACATGTAAACTCATAACCAAATCTTGGATGTATTTTTACCTGCTACGTGTAAGCTCAAAGCCAAATTTTAGATGTATTTTTACCTGCTACACATAAACTCAAAGTCAAATTTTAACTGTAATTTCCACTGTGCTCCAAGACAACATTTTCAGACACTGCTACCTGAAACTCACCTGAGAGCAAAGCAGCATCACCAGCTCCACAACTGAGCTGCTAGACTTCATGCACACAAGACCTACGAGAGGAAAACAAGCACACGTCAATATCTGCTCACACGGGACCAGATCCCAACACAAACTACTCTGAAGGGCAATACATTGGCAGCATTTTGACAAACAAAACACAAACCAAACTTTCACACCACTTCCACTTCAATTCTGTACTCTTCGAGCACAAAATCAAAGCAGATATAGGAGAGGGAGATCACAAATTTCAAGCCTTGCACCTAACCGAGCAGCTAATAGTTGGACATTACCTCCACTATTCAGTTTCATCCAGGTTTGGCTGTCAGGATGATCAGAAGGGTGGTTAACATATGTTATATTAATCCACTGTACCTACATTTGGCCATTTCGTGAAGGATTGGGTCATTACATATGCAGAGAAGGGAAATGGCTCCATGACCTTTGCTTTCTGCGTTGCGCGTTCTCCTTTCAGCCCCAGCTATCAATCAAGTTTCCATTTTGTTCCATGGCAGCAGACATCCCAAACACTCTTATTAGTACTTTGACCCTTAACCCCACACTAAACCTTAGCAGAAGTGCAAGCAGTAACCTATTAGGTATTTTCAATTGTTTATAAACTAATTTGACTATTACTATTTGCATTCGCATTTTGGTTTGGGTTTGTCTGGAACTTGTTTTTAGGCCCAAAAAATTGGGTATGTGTGTTTATTTTTCTCCAGGTAGTTCATACACTCCCAATAATTATCCTGCTTTTTTGAGTTTGGTCATCCAAACTATGAAATACTCATTTATCTGTGTATATAACCTATACTACAGTCAAAATATTTTGAAACCAGATTATCTTTTACCTTCAGGGAAGAAAAAAATGGAACCAAAAAGGAGATTTACTTCCTTGGCAAAAAAAGCTTTGAGAAAAATCACTTTTCTGTTTCTTTTCTCATGCAATGAATGAAATAAATTTGCTCACAAATAAGCTTCCACTATGTGGTTTATGTGCTAAAGAGGTACCCAGAAAAAACCAAAATCCCATTTTTGGAGTCTCACAGAAGGCAATTCATACACTCCTTCCTGCCATTTCTTTCTACCCCAAATGGTAAACAAGCTAAATTCCTAAACTAAATCACTTTCATGTCAGTGAAGTTTAATGAAGCCTCAATTTCCATTTCAGCAATCTTCAGTCAAACCCTGAGCAGTGTTTGCTATTCTCATTCTGTCTCTGACAATGTTAACTGTACTCAACACTAAATACAGGGTGACTGTCCTAATCGAAGGAACAAGCAGTTCCAAAAATGTTGGTAATTAAAAAAGAACCTTAATTCCCTAGTTTCTTCCTAGATCTATTAGGGCAGCTCATGTGCAAGTGATCAGCTCAAGTTAAGCAACCATGAGTGCACTTATCACTGGAAGCTGCAACAAGCTCAGGCTCTAATTCAAGTCACTTCTTTAATTGGATGAAACTTGCAATTTTCACTCTGAAAGATCAGTGGAAAAAGCAATATAGCCAAATGATGAGACAATTGAAAAAGTGGTGTTCACTGCTAAATTCACAGTGGTCTAACACACACAGTGTTTTAGATGAGGCCATCAATGTCTGCACTGCAGAGCTGAGCCTCATTTTTAAACAGGGAGAACCCACCAGTAGAGAGAACACTCCAGCTCCAGCTCCATCATTTTAAGCCACTCTCTCACCAGGAAGAGCCATGATCACTGCTGTGTACATCAATCTCCATCCTCTCAGACATACCAGAGAATTCCTTCTCAACACTGGCAATGTATTCCCCTCACCTGGGTGACCCCCTCCCAACCAGAACCAAAACCACATGCAGGAGACAGACCAGAATATGCTCTACTGGCATAGCTCCCAGGAAGGCTTCTCTTAAAACATCACAGGAAACATGCAAGGTCTTTGTACTTCACTTTCTACACTATATACTTTGCGTCAAAGTGCTGACCTTGACACCAAATCTTCTTTTAAGGCTCACAAAACACATCTTGTACTCAAGTTTCTATGGGACAATTCACTGTAAGAGTTCAAAAACTAAGGAGATGATTGGAGTTGGTTCCACCTAATGAGATACAGGGAACTATGAGATGAGGTGGACACAAAAAGGTACCAGAGATGGTAAAGATGAGGAGGCAATGACAGTGACCTCAGAGGCCTAAAGACAGAAGGAAGGGGAGGCAGTGAAATCCAGTGGACAACATGGTTGGGGAAGGCAGGAAGAAAGCTTCTAAACAGAGAAATTTAGATTTACAAAATAAAACAAAGCACACACAAAAAATCCCCTTTTGAACTGGAAACTTACTTGTACCTTCTATCAGCAACTCCTGCCCATGGCTGCCCAAAAGTGTCCGTGAAAGAAAGGGAGCAAAATCCACAAAAATCTCTCTCAGAAGTGGGGCAGCTTTTTCCAAAGCATGTTCAAGCCTATCTGTAATACTAGGAGAGAGACACAGGTGATCAGCAACAAAGTAAGGCAGTTACTGAAATTCTGTAAAAAGCAATATAGACTTTGCCAATGTTTAAGTGATATACATGGATAAAAAGGAATTATTAATCCAACTCTGTCTTCCCAAACCTTCATTAGGTATTGAAGATCAGTAAAAGAAAATTCTTAAGTCACGTGGAATCAGAATATCAACTGTAACATCAAAAATGAAAGCCACAACTCATCTGTTCAGATGTTCAGTTGAAGAAGTTACCTCATATTCGAGGCTGAATCCTCAGGAACTGATGAAACTGTGGGGACAGATGGCAATTTTGAATTAGATGATCCCTTTCCTGCAAGAGAAAGTAACAATAAACAAATTATACAACAAAACATACCAGAGATTAGAGAACTGGACAAGAAACTAAAGCCTTGAGCTCAGCCTCTGAGATATCATGGTGTTCAATATTGTGTGAGGACTACGCAAAACACTTCACCTCTTTGTACCTCATTTTTCCCCCCACAAGGCTCCTATTTCCTTGCATTCCTATTTCCCAGGTAGGCCATGGCAAGCTTAGTTAACAGTTGCTCTAGCACAAATAGAAAGCAATATAAGGAAGGAGTTTGCTTTGTGAAGGAAGACAGACCAGGCTGCAGTGATCCTTTCTGGTCTTATAAGCCACAAACCACTCTGAAGAAATTTACTAACACTTGCAACATTAAGCAGTGAATACAAAAAACATCTTACACCTTTAAAAGTCCTGTAATGTGCTAATATATATAACAACACTAATATAACTAACATATAAAGCCAAACGGTAACGTTCTCAATCATCTCTTTTGGTTACTGGAAGTGCTCATCCTATTTCAAGTAACTTGCAGGGAAAACCCTTAATGCAGCTCAGGAGGGACATTGAGGGGCTGGAGCAGGTCCAGAGAAGAGCAACGAGGCTGGTGAAGGGACTGGAGCACAAGTGCCATGAGGAGAGGCTGAGGGAGCTGGGGGTGTTCAGCCTGGAGAAGAGGAGGCTCAGGGGAGACTTTCTCACCCTCTGCAACTCCCTGACAGGAGGTTGGAGTCAGGTGAGGGTTGGTCTCTTCTCCCAGGCAACCAGCAGCAGGACAAGAGGGCACAGACTCAAGCTCTGCCAGGGGAGGGTTAGGTTGGAGATTAGGAAGAGATTTTTTACAGAGAGAGTGCTCAGGCATTGGAATGTGCTGCCCAGGGAGGTGGTGGATTCCCCATCCCTGGAGGTTTTCAAGCTGAGACTGGATGTGGCACTTAGTGCCATGGTACCACAGTAGGATTGAAATTGATGATCTTGGAGATCTTTTCCAACTCAGCTGATTCTATGATTTCTGTCTAAAATTAAAACATATTTGCATCAAAATCATGCAGGAAACTAAATGAGTATTTTCAACAGCCTAGCTAAAATTTTTGCAACACTAGGAGTGTGACAGAGACAGCTATGCTAAAATTCTCCACTGCAGTGCCAGTGTCATTAGCAGGATGGCAGTGGTATAACCTCATTTCTGAGTTATTAACTTTGCACATCAATTATTCAAAGGTTGTTAGGGAAGATTGGGTCATTTATGTAGCCTACATTTACCAAAGCAAAAAATAAAAAAAAAAAGCAAAGCAGTTGTGTTATGTCAAATTGACACTGCATGGCTCTCATCAGCACAGGAGGAATCTGCAAGTATTAAATTCTGCTCTTCAGTACATCAAGAGAAATAGAACCTCCATCCTGCAGCATGGATTGGTATTAGCAGTGATGAACAGGGGGCAAAGCGAGACAGCCAGAGACTTCACAGATATTTTCTGCCAGGACAGGAATGGTGACTCACAAATCTTGCACTGCATTCCAAACTATAGAGAGGAATGAATCTTAGCAGACAGATTTCTGTGCATTTCCCAGGAGCACAACTGCCTCTAGTCCATCTGCAATCCTATCTCTTTCCACCCTTAGACCCTGTCCTATTCTCTTTCCTCTCACCTCACTGGTTTCAGATTCTTATGCTGCTGGAAAGGAGGGAAGGGGGGGAAAAAGGGGGAAAAAAGCCAAACATGAGAGAAGAGAGTTTAATCATTTCACTTCTCACATCCACCTCAGCAAAGACATGACCCTTCTCAGAACTCTAACTCCTGCAGGTCCCACCTACAACAGTGAGCTCAGTTCAATGTAACCATTATGGAAATCAGCTGCTAAGATCTTGAAACTGTCTACCAAAACGTGGCAACTGCAACTCTTCAAAGTCTTCCAACTGGACTGAAGTGGAACAGATTTGGAAAGATATGGCAAAGATAGATCCCTGAGACAGCAAATTTATTTCTGCTGTCAAATTTCAAACTTCTGCTCCAAAACTCTGGCACACAGAGCTTACTCCAAGAAATGCTGGGGGGTTATGGTCAGTGGGTTTCTTGGATTTTTTTTACCTGAACATTTCAGAGCCAATAGTCAGAAATTGTCAATATTTTCATGGATATAATTTCTTTAGTTTTATGCAATTAAACCAAGTCTTTTGGATATTCACAAGGGAAAAGCTGTCCAATGATAAACTGAAAATTAAAACTGAGCTTCCTCACAGGAAGACCAAACAAAGTCCACATAAGGCAACAAGCCACAGGATTCAGAGTTCCAAAGGCTCCAGTTAGAATCATAAAATCATAGAATCAACTGGGTTGGAAAAGACCTCCAAGATCATCGAGTCCAACCCTACCATGGTCACTAGACCATGGCACTAAGTGCCACATCCAGTCTCAGCTTGAAAACCTCCAGGGATGGGGAATCCACCCCCACCCTGGGCAGCACATTCCAATGCCTGAGCACTCTCTCTGTAAAAAATCTCTTCCTAATCTCCAACCTAACCCTCCCCTGGCAGAGCTTGAGTCTGTGCCCTCTTGTCCTGCTGCTGGTTGCCTGGGAGAAGAGACCAACCCCCACCTGACTCCAACCTCCTGTTGGTTTTTTGCTTATTTTTTGGGATGCATTGAGGTTGTTCTGGTTTCCCGTTTTTTCAACACAACTGGCCAAAATATTTTGAATGGGAGGTTAAGGAAAATCACTGACAACACAGGACATGGTTATTTCTTTCTGCTCGAAATAAAAACAAGCTTGGCAAAACAGATTAGGTATAAATGTAAGGCTCTATGAAATTTTAAGTTAAAATCGACTTTACAATATAGACATAGCAGAAAACTCACTGATAATGTGAATTTGACAAGAGCACAAGGCAGGCAACTATACAAACTGATAATCTTTTTGAAGACTACGGAGGGATATTTATGGCTTGAATTTCTTCATGCTTATCAACGCCTAAATCCACATTCCAAACTCAGATATATTTCACTAAAAGAGGTGAATCTCAGCTCTATCACAGCTGAGAATTTCAGGGGCTTTTCCAATAGCATTAAGCACAGTGATTTTGGCATGCAAATTTTGTTTTGTGCAAGTACTTTTTTTTAAACTTTCTTTGACTCAGAGGAAGCTTTTTTTATTCCTCTATTTTTTCTGCCTTCAGTACTAAAGATGAAAATACTTCAGTAGCATATTTCCATCCCCAACACACATGTGGGTAAGTGCAGTAGCTACTTCAAACATGTGGAACTAAACTGACTTATCTCTTCCTTATCCTTTCACTGATAAACTGGCTCCTTCAAACTGACAGTTTTACAGACATTTGCAAGAACATAAAAGAAAATGCAAATAGATCATGTGTCTAGCACCCTTACAGTGAAACCTTATTGTTTATTCAAGGTCCCCAAGGGTCTAAACAAATAATGTCTCTAGCAGTAAAATATTGTTCAAGAAACTCCCTGTGCAAGATCCTTATGTTTTTGCATACACTAACTTGGCATACACAAGCAGGACATGATGATATACTTGACTCTGTAGGGATAAAAATGAGGTAAAAAAATAAAGTTGAATTAAATAACCAGACCTCTTAATTTCCTCCAGTCTATAAACACAGTGATGCCCTTTGTCAAAGAGGTATCTAGTAAAATAATGAGCTCATTCAAAAATACACATCCGGGGCTGAAAGTGCACAATGCAGGACTACAATGAAAGGGTTTACAAGCTAATATAAGGGATCTGTTACATGAACACATCTGTAGGCTAAACCAAAACAGATTGCATGAAACAATGCTGAAAACTCCTCTTAAGAGAAGTGGCTTTAAAGCACTTTTTATACTGACACAGTAGTAAGCCACTTCCATTGCATAGCATGAGCATCTGAGATGTCCCAAGTGTCAATCTGCTTTGGTAACTTCATGCTGTCACTGGAGAGTTGGAATTCTCTTTGAAATACTTACTGGAACACAGTAAATTTTTGGAACAACCTGTGCACTGATGGCAACTCACTTCACATTCATTTTTCTTACTTTAGCTTGTCTCCTGCTGATTTATTTTATTGCAAGACTTCAAGTTCATTTTCAACTATGTATAAAAATCAATGAACACTATTTGTCTTTGCAAAACAAGACAACTGTGGGAGAAAATTTACATTGTCCGATATATAGGAGTTACAACTCTTGTTTTTATCTCCTGTTCCTACATATCTCCAGGTTTCTTCCAAGCATCCACCTCCTTTTTCACCTTCAGCCTTTGGCATGGCCTTTTTTATGAGGCTGCACTTTGGGGAACAGCCCTTTTCTCTGTCCAGGAGAAGCAAAAATCCTGTGGGCAACTCTGTGTAGCTCAGAGGCAAAACAAATGAAATTAAAAGAATCATAGAATTTCAGGAGTTGGAATGGAGCTCAAGGCTCAGCCAACCTGGCTGTGAACACTGCCAGGCTTGGGGCAGCCACAGCCTCGCTGGGCAACCTGGCACAGGGTCTCACCACCCTCACAGGGCCTAATAAATACTTTTTTCCCAATAAACAACATCAAGTAGGAAGAGGAGGAGGCAGGAAATAAAACAAGTGAAACTTCTCCGTGTTTTCTACACCCAGAGCATAATTAAGGACATGAAGCAATTCACTCCTGCATCCCACAACAGTTTTCATACTCCCTCTTAATAAAAATACCATCTGAAGAAGCATGTGCAAACTGAACAGTGAAAGCCTCAAGAACACATTCTTTGGAGTGAAGCACTAATAAAACACATGTGAAATCCTTCAAGTACATAAAGAGAGAAACTCAGAGCATCAGAGGAAACAGTGGGAGTGCAAACTGCAGAACAGTGCAAAAACATTCACACCATTTCAGAACATCACAACTGTCAGTGAAACACTGAAAAGGAAAACTAAGTGACAAACAAAAATACAGGCACCCTGCTAGGATACCCACAATCGCTCAGGAAACACAGCCAATCCTGCCTATGCAAATATTAGTCCCGTCTTAGCAGCAGCTCTTCCTGGCCACAGCATGTGTGAAATCTGGGCATCCAACCCACATTCAGCCTATGAGACAATCCAAGGAAGAAACAACTGAAGTGAATTTCTCCTTCTTAGATTATTACTAGTAAATGGACTCTTTTGCTCAGTGTCACCTTCTGTATGAGAAATGAAATGATTAGCTCAATGTGGGCCACCAAGCTCCATTTTCTCCACTCATTTCCAGATCTATTAACAATTGGACTAGGAGTTCCAGCAAACAAACAGCCCAAATAGAAGTCATCAGCAACATACTGATGGGAAAGTTCAGACCACAAGGGGAAGAGAGAAGAGAGAAAGTGGAGAAGGTTGTGTGGAGACCTCAGAGCACCTTCCAGGAGCTGAAGGGGCTCCAGGGAAGCTGCAGAGGGATCTGTGTTAGGAGCTGCAGGGACAGGACAAGGGGCAATGGGCACAGATTGAAGGAGGGAAATTTAGGCTAGATGTTAGGAAAAGATTTTTTCCTGTGAGGGTGGTGAGACACTGGCACAGGTGGTCAAGAAGACCAAAGGTATCCTGTCTTTATTGTATCAGAAATAGAGTGATCAGCAGTGCCAGGAAGTGATTTGCCCACTGTCATCAGCACTGGTGAGGTCACACCTTGAGTACAGTGTCCAGTTCTGGGCCCCTTGCTACAAAAAGGACATGGACATGCTATTTTTTCCTGTGAGGGTGGTGAGACACTGGCACAGGTGGTCAAGAAGACCAAAGGTATCCTGTCTTTATTGTATCAGAAATAGAGTGATCAGCAGTGCCAGGAAGTGATTTGCCCACTGTCATCAGCACTGGTGAGGTCACACCTTGAGTACAGTGTCCAGTTCTGGGCCCCTTGCTACAAAAAGGACATGGACATGCTGAAGGCCAGAGAAGGGCAACAAAGCCATTGAAGGGAGAGAGTGATAAGACATTAGAATGTGCTGCCCAGGGAGGTGGTGGATTCACCATCCCCTTCACCATTTCAAGACAAGACTGGATGTGGCACTAGTGACCACAGCAGGGTTGGACTTGATATTTGAGGTCTCTTCCAACCCAGGTGGTTCTGTGATTCATTTCAAACTTAAATGTGTTCAATTTACACAAGCAATATTAGATATAAACCACTCTAACTTCACAAAATTCTTGTTTCCATGCCATTATTTTACCAGGGACAAAAGAAACAGTCTCGCGTTTTAATCTGTTCTAGGCATGATTTCACTTATCCCTTTACTATTTCTTTTAATTAATTAGATTGCCAGTCCAAACATGTCTATTTTTAATCCTGATTAGTTTCTTTTTATGCATATCACTTCAGATTACAGGTCCAACTTTTGCCAAAACTCCCAGACATGCTGGAAGTCACAGGGTTACAATCTACATCAGTATTGTTTATTGTCTGGGTTTCTCATACATTCTACAGCCACAGGAGTACTTATTTACTTCTACATGTTCCTAAAAGATTGACTAAATCTGAAACTCAGTGCTCAACCGTTTTGTTTTTCTTAAAAGCAAGTTAATCTTTACTTCACACATTGCAATACTTAAACCCACATCTAACCTGGGCAAACCAGTTAACAAATGAGCAATTATTTTAAACAATTTCGAGGTAGGGAAGGTTATATTATTTGTAAAACAGATTAGCTACTCCGAGCAAATCTGCCCCAAAGAATTGTGGCATTTCAGTTAATTCCAACATCTGGGCCATGGCATTCCCAGGCACAGCTACAGGTTGACTGGGGAAGGAATTGAAATCAGCAGTGACGAGAGAGACTTGGGAGCGACAGCATGAGCTGCAGTGTGAGCTCTGCCCAGAAACCAATGGAATCCTGGGCTGCATCCCCAGGAGTGTGGGCAGCAGGTGAAAGGAAGGTGATTCTCCCCCTCCACCCTACTCTCATGAAACCCACCTGGGTCAATCTCTGAAGGGCCTACAAGGAGCTGCAGAGGGATTGTGTTAGGAACTGCAGTTATAGGACAAGGGGTAATGGGTTCAAACTGAAGGAAGAAAACTCTAAGTTGGATGTGAGAAAAAAAGTTTTTTTCCTGTGAGGGTGGAACAAAACCTTTTTGATTTTCCCAAGAAATGGAAAGAGCAGTTGAAGATGGCAACAAATACCTTCCAGACACACAAGTACTAGACACATGATAACAGATTACATTTTTCCCCCCCAGTCTTTGCAGCAGTACATAAACCCAGGAAAAGCAAGAAAGTCAAACACTGAAAAAACCACCAAGGTTTCCTTGATTAAGATACAAATCAGTTTTAATTCTTGAAGTCAAACTTAATGGGCACAAACAATTATGAGATCCTACCCAGCCTTGCGACTCCAACATGCCTTTGGCTCAGTATACAACATCACTTACCTCCTACAGAATGACCAGAGAGACTAAGGGTTCAAAAGACCACTTGCTTATAAACAACCTACTCAATTTTGTCCTTGCTGAAAAAACTGTCCAAAGCAATTAGTTTGGCATCAACACTGAATTTGACCTCAGGCTAAGGGTATTGGAAACACTTGGATGTAATTTTCAGTCCGACTTGGCATTAGCACATATATCCTTGGACAAATACCCTAGGATTTATCAATAAGCTTATACTTTACATAATAAATAGGTAACGAAAAGTAGACTTTAGCCATATTTACACTAAATACAAGTTAACAGAGCATGCTGTACAAAAAACATAAAAAACCTTGCCATGACGACAAATATTGCTCGGACACTTGCATTTGTGGCAATGTTGGGTTGGTTTTTATAATACAACTCTACTTTTGCAATATTTTATTATGAACAGGTTAGTTTTCAGATTTGTGCAGCTGAAGCAGCAGAACTAGGAATAATCAGATGAGGTGGGGGACAAACTGTGAGAAAATACCCAGAAGTGTGACTTCTTCTATTCATGTACCCACATGATGTCACTGACAACTGGTCCAGTCTAACTGAAAGACACATTCACTGTTCTGCAAAGCATCTCATACTGGTTTTGTTCAGAGAGACAGTTACTGCACTGCAAGTTGCTGTGGGAGGGTATAGAAAGAAAGGTACTGACAAAGGATAGAAAGGTTTCAAAGGTCCTTTTGTCTGACTTGATAATTTAGGGCATTTCAGATGCAATCCAGAAGTTTAAAAAAAAACCAAAGAGAATGTACAACACTATCTTGCTAGATTGTCACTTTTCCCCCTAAGAAAATACAACCAGCAGTAAGTATCAATACTTAATGTAGGTATTAATCAATACTCAATATAAGCAAGACACACACACACACTTCTTATTACAATGGAAGGCAACTAATTCCTTCATGTCTGAAAAACAACTGTTCACATCTACAGTATTTTGAGATATGGATAACTACTGAAAAACATCTCATCTTCACATAACAAAGAACATGTAACCAAAAATTGTTCATTTGTATTCAGAGTGAATGGTGCAGGAAGGAGAAGCAAGAGAGGAAGGGTTGGGAATTAAGTTGTTTAACTTACTCTTACTTACCAGGAGATTCTCCTGACAAATCTGGGGCTTGGGCTGACTCTAAGGAAGAAACCACACTGACAGCATTTGTAGGAATGCCAATAGGAGCTGTAGAAGAGGGAATGGTTGGTTTCTTCGGGGCTACAACGACACTCCTAGAGGAAGACAAAAAGTTAGTCACTCATACTGTATGTGAAGGTTCACACACTGTGATGTTTGCTTAGACAACAGGGGTGATAAGGTCTCCCCTGAGCCTCCTCTTCTCCAGGCTGAACACCCCCAGCTCCCTCAGCCTCTCCTCATGCCACTTGTGCTCCAGTCCCTTCACCAGCCTCGTTGCTCTTCTCTGGACCTGCTCCAGCACCTCAATGTCCCTCCTGACCTGAGGGGCCCAGAGCTGAGCACAGGATTCAAGGTGTGGCCTCACCAGTGCCGCGTCCAGGGGCAGAATCACCTCCCTGGTCCTGCTGACCACACTGTTCTGATCCAGGCCAGGATGCCATTGGCCTTCTTGGCCCCCTGAGCACACTGCTGGCTCCTGTTCAGCTCCTGTCTCTCCAAACCCCCAGGTCCCTTTCTCCTGGTGCTCTCCAGCCACTCTGTCCCCAGCCTGGAGCTCTGCATGGGATTGGTATGGCCAAAGAGCAGGACCAGGACTTGGCCTTGTCAAACCTCATCCCATTGAAATCAGCTCATCTGCCCAGCCCATCCAGGTCCCTCTGCAGAGCCCTCCTGCCTTCCAGCAGATCCACACTCACCCCCCCAACTCTGTGCCATCTCCAAACTTGCTGATGCTGCACTCCATCCCCTCACAGCTAAAAACATCCTAACACTTATCCACAGGCACATACAAATCTTCACACAGCTTAAAAATATGGCTAGGCATGAATTTGAGTGTATCTTGTCAATCAAGTTGTATTTCTACAACAAATCAAAACATTCTCTGGAGTCAAGACAGAACCTCCATCCTGTATACAAGTGAAATGTCAGACCTCAGAGTCAGCATTAAAAACTACATCAGAGGGAAAGATGCAAAGTGACAAGTCAGGCATGGAGATTTATCTGACGTGCTCCTAAGACATCTATTTGTGCTATACCAATTTCAATTAAACTGTAGTACTTTATTCCAAACCCCTAAAAGGCCTTGTTAAGCATACATTAAAGGCATTTCTAATTGCAAGTTAGCTCCATAAACATGCAAAACCCCAGCTAATGAGGTAAAGAGTACAGCTGATATATAATGTACTCCCACTGCAGTGCTTACTTTTAATTACCTGGTGTTAACCATAAGCCGAAAATCTTCAACATTCAATTTATTTAATCACATCTTTTGTTGACAGTAATATAACTATACACTGGAAGTATTCCCTTAACAGCTTTAAAATATTCATTTTCTAAATAAAGGGACTCAGAAACTTGACCTAAATTCAGGTGTGGTAACAGCCAAAGAAGTTCTGTCAAATATTTCTAAAGCAGTTTCTGCTAGAATAGGAAAGGAAGGTTTGTTTTTGACTCCCTTCCTCAGGCACAGGATGTCAAAGGATGTCACAGAAGCTAGACCAGGTTACTGATTAAATCAACCCTCCTTAATGGCAGGAGTAGGCAGCACCAGATTTGGAGGCAGTACAAGTCATATCATTATAAGGGTGACTGCTAATGTTAACTAGTCTCTAAAAAAATAGAAGCAACAACACCTGAGCCCCAAGACAAGACATTGTGACTAAACCACTAATTTTGCTCCTATGCTCATGCCTGCTTCCTTGAAACATGAACAATGGCCTAAAAAAAAGTCATCCATTTAGACTGTTTTCTAAATTATAGCCACATTACCCATTAATTTTGCATCACCCAGGCATAAGAAAGGAGCTCAAGATTCTAGGACACTCATTGCCTGCAAAGTGCTACTGCTATAACACATTCAAACACCTGGAAGAGGCTGGAAAATGAACACAAGTTCACTGAGTACAAATGCACAGAGTAAAGTTTCAGACCTTTCTCCAACATTCAGGATTCAGCACTGAAGCAGAGCTTTGTATTCATTTACAGATTTCAAGCTGGTTTACTGTGTAGATATCCAATTCAAGGATGACTAATCAATAGTATTACATCCAAAATCAAACAGACACATTATAAGTACATGTCTACCCCATGAGACCTCAGTGCATGATCTGGAAAGATTTCTTTGCACACCCATGAAGTTACAGAAATAATTATCCTTTTGCTGCTAAGTAATACAGGCACAATCCTATTGGAAGCAAGGTGATATGGGAGAGTGTTCAGTGACAAACTGTGGGGCAGGTGGAGATGGAAGTTATGCACAGACAGGTTGTGTCTGTCCAACACACAGAATTCATTAGATTAATTTGAAACTGGAAGACATCAAACTACCCTAAGGGAAAAAACAAATCTCATAGAGAAACCTTTTGTTTCCAGGGCTTATAATCAATCAGAATTCTCTCAAAATATCAAATCAGAGTGGCTGTGGCCTCTGACTGCCTGTGAATGCCACTGATCCTACTCTCTGACCCTACTAAGAGCCTCAGGAACTATGAAGCAGGTTGTATTTTAAGTTATCATAGAATCACAGAATTTTCGGGGTTTGAATCAATCAGATCCTCCAGCCCCAACCCCTGCCCTGGGCAGGGACACCTCCCACCAGAGCAGGTTGCTCAAGGCTCAGCCAACCTGGCTGTGAACACTGCCAGGGTTGGGGCAGCCACAGCCTCCCTGGGCAACCTGGCACAGGGTCTCACCACCCTCACAGGGAAAACTTCTGCCTAACATCTGACCTCACTTTCCCTATTTCAATTTGTGCCCATTGCCCCTTGTCCTGTCCCTGCAGCTCCTAACACAGATCCCTCTGCAGCTTCCCTGGAGCCCCTGCAGACCCTGGAAGGCTGCCAGACCTTCTTCAAAAGGTATCGAAGTCCAACTCAACAATCACATTGATTCATATTCACCACATACTTGGAAAGTAAATTAAGATTCTTTTAAGAACAAACACTGCTCATGGTTCTTTATTTACATTCTAAAACCCTATATTTTTCCTTCCTTCTCTGTGTAGTAAAATCCTATTTTCTCTGAATATTTAGGTGGAAATGCAACTGTGCTCCAACAGAAATATTTGCCACTAACTCCCAATGTTCCTTTGTGTTCTTCTTCCGTGAGATTATTTAAATGCTAATATAAGAAAAATGAATGCAACTGGCAGAGAGAATGTGAGACAGTGGAAAATCAAGTTTAAGTACTGCAGTGAATAAACTCTGTGGAAAACACTGAGTGTTTAGCACATTATTAAATCAGGTACATTTGTCAGAATTGTCTCAAAAATTAATGTGCTTTCAACTTCCCTTACCTAATAAGGCACTTGCTTTTAAAGAGTACCCAGATAAGACAGTTCTTTTTGTAGCTAAACTGATAAGCATTTCTTGCAAAGTTAAATACTGCTACACACAGGAATAAAATATTCATCCATAAATGCCTTATAGTCTATTTCTCAGATCTACAAAAGTAATAGATTTTCAAAACCATCTGCAATCAAGCACTAATTTCACCAGAATAACAAGGAGCATTAAGCACCTCCAGACATGGGAAGAGATGTGTCCCATGGAAAAAAGCATCAACACATTTCATCCCTTCACATACACATCATCCAACCACTTAAATTAACTCTGCATTTTCACACTGGATTTGTATATTAAAACATCCATTATCATAATATTCAGAGACTGGAAAAATAAACTAGAAAAGCTGCACAAAACTATTCTTGAGGTCTGTTTCAAGGAGAGCTCAAGCACTACATGAAGATGATACTTTCTATAGCTGCCTCATTTCCATGACTATATGAGATACTTAAGTGAAAAAAAGACAAACATTTAAGGTTTAAACGAGAATTTACAGCACGTGAACTGATAAACACAGGTCAGGCACAGTGAGAAGTATCCACCATAAATACACCTCAGCCAGAAGGTCAGTGTGTTATTAGTCCCAATTATGCTGAAGTGTGAGAAGTCTTCGTGGTGCAGACAATTATTCACTGCTGAACGAGCACAGAGCCCTGAGCTCAACACTGACTTCAAGCACAGACAAAGGCTCACGCAATAATGATCTGTTCTGCCAACTTCTATAAGGATTTACTTAGTGAACCATTCCTTGGTTTCAGATCACTGATTCTTCTGTCTCAATAAAACAATAGAAAATACCTACATCTCCTAAAATTTGAGCATTTTCCCAACAAACAAATTTCCCAATTTATTTATTTCTTATCAAGCTGTGAAGTTCACATTTCATTTTAAATCTATTTCAAGGTGCAAATTTTCCTTGGGTGCAGGTCAAATATTCCTAATACAAAATGGGGCAGCTCAAACTGATGATCTCACTGCAACTCAAAAATACTTACATGAGTTCTGATTGCTCTTAACCTACATTTACACAAATTTAATTCTCAGCATTCCAGTTTTTAGCACTGCAATGCAACGTAGGTGACAGTTTGTCTGAAGCCCTGTGGGATGATGGTTTTAACTCAAAATTGAAGGAAAATAGCCTTGTTCCAGGCTCTCCAAATGATGCTCACTGCAAGGCTCCTATGCAAGGAGCAAAAGACCAATAAAGAGGATCAGAGACTTGTTTTTAACTCTACTTTGAGAGGCAGCAAAGCAGCCTGCCCTGTCAGTGTCCCTCTGTGGGCTCTGCTGTCTGGAGACAATACCCATTCTCCTCTGTCTCCCTTGAAACACCCAAGAAGAAAGAAAGAAAAAGAGACTCTCAAAAAACCATGAGAGATCAGAGGGGGTGGGGGAGAGGAAAAGAAGATATGATAGAAAGAAAACAATCCATTTAGGCAGAGAACTTGAAAATCAGCTTGGCAGGGAGAAGACTTCAAATGGTGTTGGCCTTTTGAGCCCGCGCAGAATGCAAATTGTTGGTGTGCTGAAAGGGCCAAGCTTTTCATCACCACATGTGCTTTTATCTACAGATCCCCCATTGTCATACTCTGTGTCCACCTACACCTGATAGACTTAATCTTGTCAACAACAAGTTTCTTCTCTTTACATTCGAGGCCCAAATCAATGAAGTCTAAAATGTATTCATTCCACATTAAGAAAAATAAAAGACTTGGATGAAATTTAGCTCTCACAACCAACCATTACAAAGACACTTGCACACCATGGACTGACAAATGAGCAAGCACAGGCTGAGCCAACCTAAGCAGCTTATAGATGATGCTCCAAAAAGATAAACAAGCTTATTAACATATCTGCTCAGTAAGTCAGAGCACAGCTGCAGGTTTGAGCTCCATGATTTAAGAGCCTATATTCCTCTGAACCCTCAGCATCAGCCTCCTTTAATGACATGGTTATTGAATGTTTCCACAAAGAAGCCAGGAGATCAAGGTTTGATTTTAAAGTGCACAGTAAAATGGCAAGTGAGAGGTTATGGGGGCTTATTAGGCTAACTGAAGAGAAATGTCATCTCTCTCTTTATCCCAAGCTTTGGTTATTCTTATTTCTGTTTTGTTTAAACTTGCTAGCACTAGCCCTGCCTCTGTTTCTACAAGATCACTGCTAAATAAGAAAACTGCTGGTTTAGGGCACACTGAAATTGGAACATTAATTCATGTCCCTATGGATCTTGGGTAAAAGCCAAGGCAAGTCTTGAAGTTTATCATGATAAACCCCTGGCACCCACTAATCACGAGATTGTATCTTCAGAGAAGATAAGGGGAAGATTTTTGGCATGGGAATGAACACACACACCTAGCTGTTTGCAAGGGTTTGCAACCTGGCAGCCTTTCAGTAAGGTTTCACTCACATAGCTGTTACTGTATACTCTCCAGCTATGGCTGGGAAGTTGATAATCCTTAAGATATGAGGAGAGTTTTGATTTCTGACACAGCATTCCTGAGATAAATGTAGGATCAGAGAGATGCTTTGAAATTCCCAGAGATACCCCACTGCTAAACTGCTACATGGGAACTACTTTTAACAAAGTGCCTTTAAAAAGGGAAAATACACCCTTCACCGAACTTGTGTTTGCCATCAAACAATATATTAAACACAAACCAGACAAGAAAATCAGAGCATCCCAAAGCCTGTTTTCCCAAAAACCTTCATAATGCAACTCGGTATTTTTGGCTGCCCCAGAGATAAGAGCTACAATTTCCAACTCTATTCCAGTTTGTTAAAAAGTTGTGAGATTTTTTCCCCAGCACAATTCCTTCCTGTTGTTGTCACTAGGTGTCATTTCAGAGCATAAACTTGTATTTTAAGCAGTCACACTCCAGAAAGACACAGTCATCTTCAAGGGGCCATGAATTTTCCTGTTTCTACAACTTTAAATATGTTTCAAATACAGAGTTCTTCTGGCTTTTGAACTGATTTATTAGCTAGTTACCAACATACTTTATCACATTTACCACAGATCCAAGATTGTGTGTGTCATTACCAGACGATCATTGATTAGACTTCTACATCATTAAGTACACTTTTCTCTACCAGACATACCCACAAAAGCAAGGAAATGAAAAATCAAGCCAAAGCACAGCCCCTGACGTGCTGAGGTCACATGGAACTGTTGAAGGATGAAAGACATTATAAGGGGGGAAATTTAGGTTAGATCTTAGGCAGAAGTTTTCCCTGTGAGGGTGGTGAGACACTGTCCCAGGCTGCCCAGGGAGGCTGTGGCTACCCCAACCCTGGCAGTGTTCACAGCCACGTTGGATGAAGCCTTGAACAACCTGGTGTGGTGGGAGGTGTCTTCCAAGACCTTTAAGTACAACCCAATCAGGAGTCATTTTTCATTTCCACAGTCTTTCCCAGCATGACATAGCAACCCATGTATTGTAGAACCTCTGTGATGTTAGCGGCAGTCAAAGGTTCTACTTCTCAATCAAAGCATCTTGATTATAGTCATATTAGATGACCTTGTACATGAATTCTGGTGCACTCAGGTGTGTGTTTTCCCTGTTCCTTACAGATACCTGAAGAAAAATATAATAGCCCAAGCATTTCAGCTGTTACCTTACCTGTCAAAGGAATGGAACTGTACAGGCTGCTCAGCAGCTCCATCACCCAGCACTCCAAGGAAGGCTGGTGGCAGAAGAGCAGCATCCACTGCAGTCCCATCAGCTGGTGTGCTTACCAAGCTTCTCAAGATGTCCTTTACATTGACATTTTTTGCAGCTGGCACAGAAGCTGCAGGTTTACTGTCTACAGTTCCTGTCTCACTTCTGCCCTCCTTATTTGCTTCTACAAGTGTCCCTCGTACTCCACTGACAGCATCTGGATCTGCACTGACATTTGGAGGTCCTGCATCTGCAACACTGCCCAAGCTGTTGGTTTGTCCTGAAGCTGCTTCCTCCCCAAGACCAGAATCCCTTCTCTGTAGAGATGCTGCATTTTCTGCATCTTCAGTGGAGGCTGAAGCACCAAGAGCAGCAGATGGGGTTTCCACACCTGTTCACACCAAAAAAAAACATATGTTTTGAGGTCATGATTAACAGCACTGCATTCACCATGTTGCTCCTAAAGAAGCAACGGCAATAGGTGAGAAGTTAAATAACACAGGTATAAGTGTTTCTTCTTGTCTTTAATGCTGTTTGTAAGTACTGAAGAGCAAACTTAGAACAGAATCATTTCCTTCTAATTTCTGAGAAGGCTGAAAAATTATAACATCCAAAAATTGAGACAAGAAAATAGAAGAAATTGACACAAAGAACTAAAATTAATTGACTGCCCTAAAGAACCACAGAGATGAGTCTGATTTCAAAAACTACCACTCTGTGCTTAAGCATATTTAACCTTACAGCTAACCTATAGTGATGTTTCTGCACAAGCATTTGTGAATACTGAGTTACTTCAGCAGCTACAATGCACATGTTTCTGTACAATTTCACATGGATTGCTACAGAATTCCAAAACATTCTTTCACTTGGCAAAATAATTAACAGCTCACCTGCAGCAGGAGTCTCACTGTTCTCATTCTCTGAGTCCTTGAGGGACTGGCTTTGGTTTGGTGCTCGTCTTTCATTCTGGGGCTCCAGTATATCTCTGTACTTTGAAACCATGAGCACAGAAATGAAATATACAACAGCCAAAGCCAAAAACTGAGCCTGTTTACTATCCTCCTGTAAAAAGAAAGAGACACACAATGCATTACAATTTCAGCAACATGAACATTTTTCTGCAAAGTATGCCCAGCACTACATAAACAGACCAAGAGTAAGCTGATATGCCAACGATGGAAGAACAATATTCTCTAGCCACATTTTGTCTCACCTATAAAACTAGGAATACAGCAATTGTATTCAAGTGGCACTAATCCTCTTGTTTTTCATTTACAAATACGACCACTTGGGCTGTGGTTGTGTGTTTTGACTACAGGCTTTGAATTAGTGCAGGGACTAGGTCCCTTTTATTCACAGGTCTGTCTTCTATTACAATATTTTAGTTGCCACCAGTATGGAAGATTCACTTCCTGTCACTCTTTGGCACACTGATACTCAAGTAGGGATTGCAAGAACCATGTTTCAATCAATAATTACTGTAAAGGAAAAATGCAAAGATGTTTCACTATTCTGCACAGCACAAAAGTCACTGTATAAATCATTACACTTGCTAAACGGACCAATTATTGCAAAATAAGTTCTGGTGTCCAAGCTCGTGGCCACCAATGACTCACAGCCATTACAGCTCCTGTATTTGCTTACAGAGGTGTTTTTTTAAGCAATCAATCTCAATTTCCTCAATAACAGCTAGAAAGTTGCTGACACAGGGCAAAGATATTTTTAGTCAATTCAAGACTAAAAACCATATGCATACTTACAGCACATCCACACAAATTGGTTCCTCTGAGGGGAACTAAAGGAATTAGAGATGACCTTTAACGTCTAATTAGATAGAAAGATACTAATTTTTCAAAAAGGATGAACATATTCATGATACATAAGTAACACAAAACCACTTTGTCTATGTAAAGTGTTGAAAGCACATATTGGTTAGGAACTGCAGTGAGAGGACAAGGGGGAACAGATTCAAATTGAAGGAGGGAAATTTAGGTTAGGAAGTTGTGGATGTTGAGCCTGGAGAAGAGAAGGTTGTGTGGAGACCTCAGAGCACCTTCCAGGAGCTGAAGGGGCTCCAGGGAAGCTGCAGAGGGATCTGTGTTAGGAGCTGCAGGGACAGGACAAGGGGCAATGGGCACAGATTGAAGGAGCGAAAGTTAGGTTCGATGTTAGGCAGAAGTTTTCCCTGTGAGGGTGGTGAGACCCTGTGCCAGGTTGCCCAGGGAGGCTGTGGCTGCCCCAAGCCTGGCAGTGTTCACAGCCAGGTTGGCTGAGCCTTGAGCAACCTGCTCAAGGGCAGGGGTTGGGGCAGGATCATCTCTAAGCTCCATCCCAATCCCTAAAATTCTATGATTCTATGAGTCTATGATACATATTTGTATTAAACACAACTTATTTTAAGGCAGAATTCCAGAGAATTAGCTCTAAGGAACACACCAAAGAGCCTGATCAGTAGGCACTTGGTTTTCACCTCTCCTTCCCACCCCAAACACCACAACAGCTGCACAGTGTTACCAGTTCCCAATTACCATTTTGTACCTCCAGTTTAGCCAAACTACTTAACACAGAGCAAGTGTTCAGCAAACAGAGATGCAGAAATCTACCTACAGAGAAAACAACATTCTTTGTCACTTACTATGTCTCTGAAAACTACTGCTCGGAGGCGATTAATATCCATATCCTGCAGGAGTCTGTCGTGGTCTCGTATTGGAGAAATTCCACCAGTCACAATGTCCACTGGACTCTATTAAAAAAACCCAAGTGTTTAAGATGCTGTTTTCTAAAGCATTTTGCCAAGAATCATGAAGTGCACACAATCACCCACTGTACATCCTGTTGTCAGAACTAGAGCACAAAGAGCAGACATGCATTTCATCTTTAAAGGAGAGGAAAAAAACCTGGCAAAATCTTGTGACATGTTTATTTCACTGTGGAAGGTTGAATATATAAATGTTAAATTCACATCTTAGAAAAAAGTCCTTCAGGGTTTCCACTGTTCTGCCCTTTGGCTCTAGTAAAATATCAGTGGTGCAGGTATATATTTCAAAACTTTTTCCTCTGTGCTGAGCAACAATGACTGATTTTTGTGCTCCTGAGTGTGGCCTCATACTTGCCTTTGCTGCAGACTTTGCTGATCCTATAACACCTTGCACAGCTTTTTGGCTCTTCCCAGTGTCCCCAACAGGCTTCACCTGTGCATGCTGCTGGCACTCCAAGCAATTCCTGACGGCTACAGCACACACTTGAGGGGAGAAGAAATGATAAGAGTTACTCTGAGAAATAATAGTGTCTATATTCCCTTAGAGATGCATAATACAAATCTGTTTATCACTTACAAGTTTATGCACATTACTACAATATTTGGCTTCCGTAAGTTTTAAACAGTTGCAAAACAAGGCTCAAAATTAATAATGTATAACTAATAATACATACTCAGCTATGTGTGTGCTATGTCTAATGGGTACCTCCAAGTGAGTGAGGTAGCAATTTTACCATGCATACAACCACGGGGTGGGTAAGGTGTAGACAGCTAAATTTCACAGACTAGCAAGGGAGAAAGACAAGTGAGACACCAGTGAAGCAAAGAACATTTGCTCCACAATGCTCTGTTCCTCTTGGACTAAATGTGCTCAAGTTCCACCACTGATTGTTTTGAGCTGCACAGTTGTACCTGTTTGATCTTCTAATATTATTTTCAAAGGAAAAAAGAACTCCCCCACCTCTCTACCTGTTTGCATCCCATAAATCTTGTTCTACCTGCACAAAGTTTTAACTGCCTAGAAAGGGAGAGGAAGGCTAGTTACTGTTGAGGCTCTGAGCTGCTCCGGCACTCATTCAAATTCAACTTTTTAGTACAAAGTCTTAAAACATGCAACTAGCATGAATACTTTCCTCCTGTATTAACCACCTGAACTCTCTTGTGATTTGGTATATTCTCATTTCTACAACATTTGCTACCTTTTTAGGTAACAACCCCTTTCTTCTCAATTTGATGCAAACATACTATAATAACTGGGTACAACTACTTCCCAATTTGAAGCCTTCAGAAACGAACACCTCTAGTTTTCACCGCAGCTTCACATACTGACCTCAAGTTTTAAACCTCTTTTCTAAGTATTGCAAAGGTTCATGGTTTTTTTCATCTAGTGCAAGACAATTTTTTCTTAAAGTTGCTCTATTCTCAGCCTTGACTCTGTGGGGAACTTTAGCAAAAGAAGTACCTTCACAGGGAAAATGAAAACATGCATCCAACAACAGTCAGGCTACTGCTAAAGAACATATGAATTGCAGAACATAGCAAGTGTGAAATAGGAAAAGACCTCAATATTTGACTAAATTTAACCTGGACTTAAAATGCAAGGCAGGAAAACAGACAAAGCTAACAGTTGCTAACTACTGAGCTCCAGCAATCTCCTCTGCTCATGAAGTGCTCTTGTTTGCTCACCCAGACGAAGACACTGTCGCAGAATTCCTCCCGATGTCATGTTCTTCTCAGACTCAATCTCCGTGAAACCGAGAGAGCTTGCAAAAATCAGCACATCCACAAGGTTGATTAACCTCTGGAGAAATGTTAAAGATGCTTCTACTGAAAGTCCTTGAGTTGGCTCAATATTTTCCAATTCATGCTACACGGAGAAAAATTGAAAGCAACCTTTAGTTCTTCACAAAGGTGATATACCTACCAGCTAAATGAAGACAAATGTATGCTGGAAGTCCTTTATCAGTCACATTCAAAAAGAGTAATTAGTCATATTCTAGGAACAACCATTAGTACTGGGATTTAATCCCATTCCAGGCCACTATGGGGCTATAGAACCAGGCAACTTCTTTTTATGCCTTCAGGCAAAGAAGGCAAACACCCAATTTATCTTGGGGAAAGCATGGAGGAAGCAAAGGGAGGAAAGAGATGTCTGTGGAAATATCCCACACACATTTCCTGCTTCCCAAAAGGACAGATACAATACTTAATACACTCCATAAAGAAAGGCATCCTCCCACAAGTGATATATTTCCAAGTAAAAATGGCATTTCTTACAGTGGCAGATGTGGCAGCAGAAAGCAATGGCAATATTCCACCACAGGCCATGACCATGTTGTCCATCACCTGAGAGATGAGGTGAATTGTGTTGTGCACAAAGACCACGTTGTCACTGCTGTTCACAAAGTCCATCACAGTTTTTGTAGAATGGCTGTCCAAAACAAAACCCGAAAACACAGAATAAACCTTTATTTTTGTGGTATTTTAGCATACTTATGCTTTCACAAATCTAAGACCAGACAGTGAGCAGTAGGGCAGCAAAGAGCACCGGACTGTAAAGGTCAACTGATGTGCCTCAATCTAACCTAAAACTGCATTTCCTTTCTGCTCTTAAGCTGCTCAAGACCATAAGTTGCTAAAAACACCTAGATGTGTGTTAATCATCACTTGGGTAAAGATACATTATAGGCTGGTCTACAATTTTTTGCTACAGCAAAAGTCACAGTATCAGGAAACTGAACTTTCCTGGAACTATGAATTCGACTTGAACTTAAGTCTTTGGGAAATTACAGGAAATCAAAAGGGTTTCTCAGAGAAATGCAAAATCCACAAAGCACAAAAACTTCACGAAACAGAAGCAAAACTAAAAATGTATTTTAGCTATATCTGATTATGTCCTGATAGGTTAACTTAAGCACATCCTAAAAATTATAGTCAGACAAAAATTCACCTCAGTTCGCATTGTTTTCATCACTTATTTCTTCAGCCTTAGATTCCTTTCTATCAGGTCAGTACAGCTATATGGGTCAATTTAAATTTGATTTTCACCACTACAAGCTAACAACAGACACCACTTTGAAGTCATTAGACCTTAACATTAAAATGCAGAATTACCACTGTTCTCAAAGATCTTGATGATTACATTCCAGATCCCTGTTCCAAGTTAATTTTCAAATGAACATCTCTGTGTTCACAGAACCCTATCAAACCAGCAACAGTGTGTGCAAATGCAGAAAGAAAGCAATACTGGTTTGGATACATTATTTTTCAGTCCATGTTTAGATACTGATAAAAGACAAAAAGGCCCTTACATACATTAGGAACAGGAAAATCTTGGTCCAATAAACAGTAACACTGCCACTGATTTATATGTAGCCAGGACTTCAGTCAAAATCTATGTGCAGGCCTTCAACCAAAACACACTTATCTCTGTAAATCTTTTAAAAATATCTGAGACTAATTTGGTACAGGTCACAAAACAAGCAAAGCTACTGAACGAGCAAAACACCAATGTCCAATACTCAAAGTCAATGAATGACTCTGCTGCAGTTTCAACAAAGCTGATTGGAAGTGAAATGCTAGTCCAGACCCTGAAGCACAGAAATGTACCTTCTCCACATCTGAATGTCTGTCTCTATGGAGAAGAGCAGGTCTGTGAGCAGGCGCTGGTGCATCAGGGACCACCTGAACTCAGGAATACGGAACACAGTTGACCTCGTGTCTCGTCTCTGCCCATCCGAGGCAGCAGCTAACTCCTGTCCTGAAGAAACTTGCTGCCTTGAGGTCTGAATGCACAGTTTGCAGACAAAATAAAACAAAAAACACACTCTATTAGTTTCCATGCCATACAATGAAATGCATTTCATAGACTTGAGATTTCTAGGTATTCGGCAAGTTTAGACTGTGTACATGGCTACAGATAAAACTAAAACTATCACACAGATGCTATTGATGGAGATACCAAGTCTACAAACTAGACTACAGCTGCACTACCACACCTCAGTCTAGGCATCCACAAGCAGCAGCCCAACCTTACCCCAGGGAGAGAGTATGTTGCTGCAGGCAGTGATTTTCCTCCTTTAAGGAAGAATGGTGCAGAATGAAGAGCATCCATTAGGAGGGATCTCTGCAGAAGGGAAGTACTCAGATACATGACTCTTTAACCAGGAGAAGCTGAGTTAGAAAATAAAGACTAGAGCGGTGGAGCATGGCAGCACATAACAGCAGCTCAGTTTTAAATCATTCCTGCACAGAACAGGTAGGATGATGGGAGGGAGTGACAATCCTGTCGAAGTTTTAGAGTTTAAAATTTTTATTTTCACAAGTTCCATCAGGATATGAAGGAAAAGTTTTGCTACTTTTACTGCACATATAATGTTCATTTCTCAATAACTGTAAGAGTTAAGAGACCAGACTGAAAGAGCCAAAGGGAGGGTAAAGAAGCAGATGACATTCTAGATAAAATCCTCCCAGAACATAGAAACGTTTCTTTCAAGTCTTCATACTTAAGAACAGAACTACCAACACAGCGGAAGTATCCATGGGGCCCAATACTCAGTGTCCACAAGTGGATATACCAAAAGTAAATCCTTTGACACTTCTCAGGACACAAATTATTAAGCATTATGGCTATTTTAATCCAGGGTTAAAAGCATTCTATACATAAAACTCACAACACACACAGAGTAAAATCCCCAAAATGTGTATGTGCACATTTTTTCCAAAACTTCCTAAGAACTTCTCTTGATTTTTAAGCTAGACAGATGAAAGACAGGCAGGATTTACCTCAGGTATGGATCTGGGGGGCACAGCTGCTTCCAGACACGCGTTAGCTTTCAGTTCCAGTCTTTTTGTATCTGATGCAACACTAGAAACATCAAGCTTGGCAATTCTTCTGTCAGAGGCTCCAGCAGGCTCTGGAACGTGGGCATTTGCATTTTCCACAGTTGCTTTAGTTTCACTAACAGGAGTATTTTCTTCCTTCAGCTTCTTTTTCCCTTCTGAGGGTGGTTGAGTCACTACTTCTGGAACTGCAGAACTCACTGTCTCTGGTGAAGTCAGTTCTTGTTTTTTCCCATCCATACCTTCAGCATCTTTGGGTTTTGAAGGCTCAGATTCAGGTTCCTTCTCTGGTGTTTCTTCCGGCTTTGTCACTTCACTTTCATTGGAGCTACATACCTTGCTTGTTTCCACAAACTCTCCTGAGGGTAAAGTCATACTACTTTCATCTTTCAAATCAACAAAGTCATCTTCATCTTCCACCTCTACTGCTGATTTTTCTAGTCTTTCTGAACTTGCAGGAGTTTCCCCTTCCGAAGCAGTTTGCACGGCTAAAGAAGCAGCAGTGACAGCAACTGGTTCTTCCCCAAGCTTGTCAGCTTGGTTAGAATCTTCAATTGCTTCAGCTATCCCAGTACTGATTTCTGAAGCACTAGGCTTGACTGGTTCGGGTTCTGGAGAAAATTCCACACAAGGCACTGCATTTAGGCTCTGTGTAGTGTCCCTATCGTCCCCCTCTAACTCCTCCCTATGATTAGACACTGATTGAGTTTGTTGGTCACCATCTGATGAGTTATCTGTCTCTTTTTTTCCAGTTCTGCACTCTGTATCCCCACCAGGAATGCAGGAAGGAGCAGCAGCATCTTCTTTTAACTCCAAAGATTGTTGCTTTCTCTTAGTTTCAGCTTCTTTGCTAACTCCAGAGACTGTTCTAATTGGAGCTGAAGAACATACTCCACTCCCTTCAACTCCTTTCTCTTGGTACTCCCTGTACATTTCTGAAAGACTCTCCTTGTGCATCTCAAAAGTTACCTAAGAGAACAGAGTTGAAAGGGCATGAAAAATTATGTATTAACAACTGTTTTCTCCGAAAAAAAAGAAACAGAAGGAAAAAAAAACAAAGCCAAAGGCAATGCACAAACTACAAATTTCTATCACAAATTTATATTGGACATTGTTCCCATGATAAAAAATAATTTCTTGTTGGAGATCAGTTCAGCTGAGAGCTGATGTTTCTTAAGTGTGTCTGTTACTCCTGGCTAAAAGAAAGGGAAAACAAAAGTAACACCAATGTAAAATAAAACAGAAACTAGACTGATCCTAAGGATATGCTAAGCATAACATCCAGAGAATGAGTAGACTGGAGACAGCTCAAATTTTTTGTGAGGGGAAACACTGACAAGCAGTAAATCTTTCACATCATTTCAGCACCTTTGGTATGCTCAAAAATCCACAAAGATAAATAAACTTTTGAAAAGCTTACATGAAAAAAAAACACAATTCCACAAAGTCAGAGCAGAGAGAAGCATATAACAAAGCCAAAATCCTACAGATCCCAAATGATACATAAAATTCTCCAGAGGATGTTTCCTCTGGTGAATGTTATTCACCCAAAGGCACATGAAAACAGCTATACAACCTGATCAAAGTGAAAAGATTTTTCTACAGATCAGCTGAAAATATTGTTTCTAGGTATATTAAAAGAATTCCCAGATGGAAAAACTATTTCTATACACACTGATAAAACTCATTTGCCAAAATAAATAGCTGTGTGTTAAAAGAAAATCTCACTAGACTAACTGAAGTTTTTATTGCACTGTTATTCAATTTAGTTTATCCATACCTTTCTACTTAGGATTTAGATTTATCTTCCATAACATGTTTATCTATCCGTAAGCTTAGTTCTCAAAATTTTCCCAACATAAGTTTCAGCTGAGGGTTTTATTTTTTAAAAACACTTTCTCTCTATCATACCCATTTTCCATAGACAAAGCAGAACAGTAGGTTCTACTAAATGTCTGAATGCACATTTTCTTACTCTGTTGGTACTCCCAGTTTTTTTCCTGTGAGGGTGGTGATGGCCCAGGTCAGGTTGCCCAGGGAGGCTGTGGCTGCCCCAGCCCTGGCAGTGTTCAAGGCCAGCAGGTTGGCTGAGCCTTGAGCAACCTGCTCTGGTGGGAGGTGTCCCTGCCCAGGGCAGGGGGTGGGGCTGGGTGAGCTCTAAGCTCCATTACAGCCCTTAAATTCTAAGATTCTATTATTCTTTGATAAATAAAAAGCACTGTAGGAGCAGTGCACTACTCTAACACATGATCTGAATAATATTATTTGTCCAAGATGATTTGAAACTTCTAGAAATAGAACTGTGATATTTTACTCATATTCTTTAAAAAAATGAAGTCTTCATACATTCATTTTCTATCAGTTATGCACAAAAAGAAGAGCGTGAATTATTACAAATGTTCATCCATCTGCCATAATGGATTTATAAAATCATAGACTCCTAGAATTTTAGGGGTTGGAATGGAGCTTAGAGATGATCCAGCCCCAACCCCTGCCCTGGGCAGGGACACCTCCCACCACAGCAGGTTGCTCAAGGCTCAGCCAACCTGGCTGTGAACACTGCCAGGCTTGGGGCAGCCACAGCCTCCCTGGGCAACCTGGCACAGGGTCTCACCACCCCCACAGGGAAAACTTCTGCCTAACATCTCACCTCAATTTCCCTCCTTCAATTTGTGCCCATTGCCCCTTGTCCTGTCCCTGCAGCTCCTAACACAGATCCCTCTGCAGCTTCCCTGGAGCCCCTTCAGCTCCTGGAAGGTGCTCTGAGGTCTCCACACAACCTTCTCTTCACCAGGCTGAAATATTTGATTATAGGTTGCTGCTAGAAAGAGCATGTGGGAGAGAAGCTGTAAGGAAAGAAGCACTGGTAACGAAAATTATGCAGTACTGGGCTACAGGAGAACTTCACTCCCCTCCAAGAAAACAAGCTCCACTTAAGAAGAAAAACCATTTCTACTCTGACCATAAACACCAGCAAGAATTCATGTCACAATATATTAAATAGTGTCCTTCAAACACAAAACAAATTAAAATGCCAATGCACAGAATTAGGCAGACTACCTGAAACAGCACTTTCCTAACATGAGTTTTGAGTTAGGGGGGTTCTTATTTGCATCAAAAATAATGCACATTTAACAGCTAGTGCTTTGTAAAACCTAGCTTTTTAAGAAGCCCCTATAAACAATTCTGAACACAACATTAATCCATCATTTGGCTTGACAGGAAACCAAGAAATAGTGGTAGTGCATTGGAGGCACTGGACAATTCTTCCCCCACACCTCTGGGGCAGGACATGGTGTTCATGAAGCACATGAGCTCCCAAAGCCAAACAACACACAACCCAAAGAAAACACCCAACGTTAAGAAAATCAATATCCACAGAGATGCAAAATGAAGTAGAAATTATGATTACTAAGGACAAGTAGACAAACAAGAGTATATAAGGGTATTAAACATTAGGATCAACTCTTAGCTTGAAGAACCTTAACTGCACATAAGTAATTTTTTTCTTTTCCTTAAGGCATTTGCAACTGTAAAGCTGATAGTACAAAATTAATTACTAGAAATTGTTCTAAATTAGCGAGCTAAAAGGCCAATCATTAATCTTCACCATCATTTGATGGCTAATCCATAGCTGTCTGCAATGCTTGGAATGCATCTCTACGCACTACTAGTTAAAGGCACTTGTGAGCTAATAACTGCAACATTTGCCTCTGCCATTAGTTTCAGCTTAATTTGACATCCAACATTAACTAATTGCCAAGGAGAAAAATTAGCATACAGCAATGAGAAAGGGTAAGATGATTGACAATAGCATTAAGGAACATAGAGAAAACATTTTAACTATATGTTAAGATTTTGCCCTTTTTTTTTTTGCATTATCAGGTAGGGAATTGTGTAGAATAGAGAGAGGAATCATAGAATCTTAGAATTTTAGGGGTTGAAATGGAGCTTAGAGATCATCCAGCCCCAACCCCTGCCCTGGGCAGGGACACCTCCTACCAGAGCAGGTTGCTCAAAGGCTTCATCCATCCTCTTAGCAACTTCATGGCACTTCTCTAGACTTGCTCCAACAGTTCCATGTCCTTCTTATGTCGAGGACACCAAAACTGCACACAGTATTCCAGGTGGGTCTCACCAGAGTAGAGGGGAAAAATCACCTCAATTGAAAACCAAAAACCTGCAGCAGCACAACGACCCTCTTGGCTTCCCCTCAGGGCGATAGACACTTTGCAGAGGACTGGAGAACATTTGATGCCTTTAAAATGCCCTGAAGATCTCTCTATAGGAGACCCTAGTGCCTTCAAGAGAGGGAGAGAAACCAGACAAAATGGTCCTCGGGAACTTATCTGAATGCCAATGGGATTTGGACTCCAGATTCTGAGGCCTCTGAACTTCTAAAACTCCTGAGCCACATTCACATCTCTGCAAATTACTTT
Source organism: Acanthisitta chloris (assembly GCF_000695815.1). Lineage (NCBI taxonomy): Eukaryota > Metazoa > Chordata > Aves > Passeriformes > Acanthisittidae > Acanthisitta > Acanthisitta chloris. The sequence goes on along the minus strand of NW_008691008.1, from coordinate 32,514 downwards.
TTTAATTGCCATCATACATTAACTCCTCTACCACCTAATCATTGCTGCTTTTGGCAGTTCTCCCTCATCAGACAGCAATGAAAATCTGGCAAATGCACGTGTAAATGCTCTGGGTTGGTTTTTTTAACCCTTCTTAAACTAAAGGAGCAGGGCAGAAAAGAATGTACAAGTTTACATAACACTCACAATGTTTATTACAACTGCACTTCTTTAGACTGCAAACTAACAATGATTTAGGAATACATTGTACACTAACATTTTATAGTTATACATCTTATTCATCAAAATTTTTTTATGATCATGATCAAAATTTTTCCACTTAGCAACAGCTCTGCAGCTTACACATAGCAACATTTCTGAGTCTTACTCAAGAACAATTTCTTGAGCTACTACACAAAAATCAGAATTCACCCAAAGATATTCTCTTTAACAGAATCACATGGTAACATGAAGCAACTTTTAAGCAGCAGAATCTATTTCGGGCCAAAAATAAGCAAATGTTAGTCTTCCCAGTAGTTTAAAGCATTCAGATAATTTAGGAGTGTTCTACACTGTGCAAATCATTGTATTTCGAAGCCTTGGGGAAGCTGAAAGGTTAAAAAGGCAGTTGTGCACCATTCTTTAATTGTTTCCTATGATCAACCCCAAAATCTTGAGTCCTTTTTCCAAAGTAACATGGCTACACAGATAAAATCCAAGGCCAACCAGCATGGTTGGAGTGTTTGAAAACTAGAAATTCTTAGATGCTTTCAGAAATTCAACCCTGGCTGGTTACAACAAACTGCACTTGTTATTTCATTTTTCTAATCATATTTCCCCTGAACTAGAAGCAACAGATTAAACACCTTTGTACACACTGTTTTAATACCTGGAAAGCATCAAAAAATACTATGGAAATGAGCAAAATCCATGAGTAATGTTAAGAAATTTGGCTTTAAAAAGGTTACACACACCACCTAAATTCTGAGTGCAAGGAAGCTAATGTGGTGCAATTATGCTGGAAAAGCCTCTGCTGCTTCTAAAAGGTTGTGCAGCTGTTGGAGGAGAGGGTTACAGTGACAAACAGCTTCCCTGCTACAGAGGTGGCAGGAAATCTATCAAACTGGACAATAAAATTGCAATTGAGTTTCTTTGGCTTTTTATAGCAGCTGCATGTATCTTGATGTGTAGCTCTGCAAAACCTATCCAATTCTGTAACACTAGTCCTTTATGTACAGGTTCTTTATCATAGGAGGGTGTTATAAATTAGTGGCAAGAATAGTGCAGAGGGTTGTAAAAAGGAAAAATAAGCAGTAACCCAATACAATTAGAGATGAAATAAGAAAAACACAAATTGGTTATTCTCTTAGCGATGTTAAGAAAATATTTTTGTTGCCATAATTCCCACATTACTCTGAAAGCATGTTGGAAATCAAAACCATGTGAGATGCACTTAGCATCGAACACTTTACCCACTGAGTTATGTCTACACTATGCTCTGTGTGAATCTCCATGAATCTCAACAGCAGCAGAACAGGATAGAGGAATGTTTCAAAGGAGTAAAATTAGAGGGATTAAAAATTCATTATAATGAGATATTAATATCTGTTTATAAGGACATCTTCAAGTGGTTACTAAGGTTTTACCACAAAGATCTTTTTTATGTTTATCCTAATTTATGTTTCTGTAATTAACTGAGAGTAATGAAATACCTCATAGAATCAGAGAATTTTAGGGGTTGGAATGGACCTTAGAGATCCTCCAGCCCCAACCCCTGCCCTGGGCAGGGACACCTCCCACCAGAGCAGGTTGCTCAAGGCTCAGCCAACCTGGCTGTGAACACTGCCAGGCTTGGGGCAGCCACAGCCTCCCTGGGCAACCTGGGACAGGGTCTCACCACCCTCACAGGGAAAACTTCTGCCTAACATCTCACCTCAATTTCCCTCCTTCAATTTGTGCCCATTGCCCCTTGTCCTGTCCCTGCAGCTCCTAACACAGATCCCTCTGCAGCTTCCCTGGAGCCCCTTCAGCTCCTGGAAGGTGCTCTGAGGTCTCCACACAATCTTCTCCTCTTCTAAAATCTAGCTTTATATGGTTAGTTGCATAAATTGTATTCATTCTTATTAAGTAGTTCAAACAGAAAATGCCTAGTAAGGTGAAATTTTTTGATCTTTATTGTTGCATCATCATTCATATCACTGTTATCAAGTTAGTTTCTGGGGTTTTCGCTTTTGTTGTTTTAATCATTTTCATTTAGGCTTCTGGAACTGGATAATATTAGTACTGATGTCCAAAAAAACTGAATTCCCTTATGAGTCCCTCAAAATCACCTCACCACACTGCCCCTAGCTCTGCCCACAGCCACACACTTCTACCCTCCTACTGTTCCTCTGAAGGAGGCTGGAAGGACAGACAGACCTTATATATCGACTGGAAATTCAACCAAGTTAGACTTGGGAAAACTTACAGGAAGCATTTTGCACAACCAAGGACTCCTTACCATGCCACCATGCCAGGAACCAAAAATGGGAAACACAAAGAATGAGGCAGGTCACCATCTCACTCACTATGGCATTGCACAAAACCAGTCTTTGAAATATACGTAAATAAACAAAACCCACATCACCTGCACCTCTATTTTTTGGTATTTTCTAAAACTGGGGGGTATTTTTCTTGACATTTCTTGACATCTCAATAAAATCTTGGGGTTTTCTCTATGAGCTCTAGACCATTGATTAGCCACATTAAGTCACTGAGGAGAATGACCAAAAATCCATAGAATCTTTTTGCCATAGATGCTGTTCAAATGACATTAATTATCTTATAGAAAGAGTCTAAGAATAGAACTACAGATTAGAAGATAACATGCTAGATAATTTTTCATTCAATACCCCAAAGGTCTGCATAAGGGAGATGGAAAGGTGCTGATCCTAAATTTACCTTTCCATCTGTCCCCAGGGACACTTCCCCAGCAATTCCAGGCAGTCACAAATGCTGTAAATTATGCCAGTTCCTATGCAAAGTACATTAGGGATCTTTATTCTGGCTCCAATTTGCCACTGTACAATCTGCTCCACCCACACCCTTTGCATGTAGGGGGAAAAAGAGGAAACTGGTTTTTCTGAAGACTTTAGAGCTGACTGACACAAGAGAATATTAAGAATGCTCCAGTAACTCAAATGGGATCTCTGGAGGGGTTCAAATTTGGCCCTAGGTGCTTTGGACATGAATTTCACTTAGCTAAATGACTGATAAATGAAATTATTTCACCCACTTTTATTATAGAGACTTTTACATTTGTCCCCTGTAGCCCAGTAATCCACTATCAAGTTAGGAATGCAACAGCTAGAGATGCAAAACAACAGTGCTCTTCCTGTCAGCAGAGACTGACGTGTTCTGAGGGGAAAAATTCATGCAAAATCAATGATCTCAGAGATGCTACAATTCCTTAGACTCCTGAAGTGATCTTCAGGACTCAGAGGTATCTTTTTCACACTGCCAAGTTGCACATACTTAGAAACAGATAATTTCTAATTTAATTTAAGTAAATATTTCTAATAACCAGAATAATGATGAGGCCCCATACTGGCCTCAATCTTTTGTTCAGAGTAAGGCAGAGCAGTTACCTTTTATAGTACTGTGCCTCAATGGAAGAGCCACTAATAACTCTTATGATATAATTCTGCTTCTAACAGCAACAAAAACCAGACAGAACAATAATAAAGGGTAATGGTCTCATTCATACTGCAAGGATCTGTGTTAGGAGCTGCAGTGACAGCACAAGGGGCAATGGGTGCAAACTGAATGAGAGAAAATTAGATTAGTTATCAGGAAGAAGTTTTCCCTATGAAGGTGGTGAGACACTGGCACAGGTTGCCTAGGGAGGCTGTCCAGCCCTGGCATGTTTCACAGCCGAGTTGGCTGAGCCTTGAGCAACCTGCTCTGGTGGGAGGTGTCCCTGCCCAGGGCAGGGGCTGGGTGATCTCTAATGTCCATTCCAACCCCTAAAATTCTATGATTCCATGATTTGCATTCTCACCCTGTGTTCCATGACAGCTTATCAGCTGAAGCATCTGTCTTAACTTTAGTTTCTTTGCTTTTTACTCATTTGTTTTGGGGCCGTTGGATGTCACTAGAAGGTATTTTTGCTTAGGAATAGATGTGGTGTGCCACCTGGTGTTACAAAAAAGCACAACCAGCCCTACAACCGTTCAGAAATTCTCTCAAATTTCATTATCTCATTCTTGGTTTCAGGATAAACTAATACCACTAGAATTCGAGGCAACAAGAGAAAAAATATTTGTGTTAAAACAACAAAATTAACATATAATTGTCATCTATCTCAAAGTTATGTGCAGAAGCAGATGATATTAAGAAGAGATTTTTTTACAGAGTGCTCAGGTATTGGAATGTGCTGCCCAGGGAGGTGGTGGATTCCCCATCCCTGGAGGTTTTCAAGCTGAGACTGGATGTGGCACTTAGTGCCATGGGCTAGTGACCATGGTAGGGTTGGACTCAGTCTTTGAGGTCTCTTCCAACCTGGTTGATTCTATGATTCTAAAACATGGCTTTCATTTCATTACTGACCTTCAAGACTGTCTCACTGTGTGATACTTTGGCTTCAAGACTATGTCACTGTAGGATACATCACTTGAAGGCTCTAAATCTAATCACACAGCACAACAATAGCTGCCAACTGTTTCAAACACTCACCTTGGAATGTGTGATTGACAGTGTATCCACCCAGACACGCCAGCCACCCCACTCGTACTTGATTGCATGGTAGAGCAGAATTCTGAAGATGGTATAGACCATCTCAGTTATCTTCTGCTCCTCAGAAGTCTTTGGATTAAAGCAGCAAAGGGAAAGCATCCACTCCTGCCAGACAGAGCACTGCAACAAACTCCTGCAGAAGACACACATGCAAAATCAAATTTTTAAGCAATGTACATCAGCTAAGTCAGGAATTCAACATGTGTTAAAAATTGCTACATGCAAATGCCTCTAATTTCACACACTGCAGACTCTACTAGAGCACAGAATTTGTTGACCAGAAGTGAATCTGTATTTCACTAGGTACTTCTGTTTTGGATGCCTGTGCACACAGCAAGCTCTCTCACCTCCTGTTTTCTCTGCTGTTATTGAACAGTTTAATCATATCTGACAGGAAGGCTCTCCGAACTTCCAGTGATTCTGGACACTGGGGAGAATTCCTTATCAGGGTTGCAATAACCTTCAGAATCTCTGGAAAACAGAAGTAACCAAATATTAGTATTAAGCAGAGCATAAAACACAAAGCAGCTTTCTATAGTGTTTGTACAAGAAAAGTGATGCTACATAAAGAAGTTTTATACTGAGAAAAAGTACAACACTGTTGGAGTAAAATGACTAAAACAAATCCCTTCTCCCAAGACTTCTCAAAACTAGTAACCATCAGGGGGATTTGCCTACATAGCTGAAGAAAATGGAATCCAACTTAAATGACTCTGAACTATTTGTGAATTATCAGGTTTAAGCAACACAACTGTTTACTGTATGACAACTGACAAGCTCTTAGTACCCATGAGAACCTTGTTTTGAAGAGAGTTCACATAAGACATACTTAGAAAACCAATATATCAGAAAAATGTGTAGACTTTGCTCTGCCTTAGTAATACTGATTTTTCAAATATGACCGATTCCAATTGTACTCAACTTTTGCTGTAAAAAAAAAAAAGTTTGAGAAAGGGGACAAAATGTTCCTGGATACAAAACTTCCTCTCTTATGATTACAATATTTTTCTATAGTTTTAGGAGACAGTCAGAATTGTGGGTACATTGCACTTTTAGCAGCAGTGGGGTGGTCACTGTTCTTGTTCCTTTGAAAAATGTTAACTTTGTAAATAAATGAGGGTACAATCTGAACAGTCACTGAGGTTGTTTCAGTTCATCTTGAACAACTTCTTCACAGAAACATTCCTTATCTGATAATATTAGCACTGATCTTTAATCATAAAATCATAGAATCAACCAGGTTGGAAGAGACATCAAAGATCACCGAGTCCAGGCCCACTGTGGTCACCAGACCATGGCACTAAGTGCCACATCCAGTCTCAGCTTGAAAACCTCCAGGGATGGTCAATCCACCACCTCCCTGGGCAGCACATTCCAATGCCTGAGCACTCTCTCTGTAAAAAAATCTCTTCCTAATCTTCAACCTAACCCTCCCCTGGCAGAGCTTGAGTCTGTGCCCTCTTGTCCTGCTGCTGGTTGCCTGGGAGAAGAGACCAACCCCCACCTGACTCCAACCTCCTGTCAGGGAGTTGCAGAGGGTGATAATTAGGTCTCCCTTGAGCCTCCTCTTCTCCAGGTAAGGTACTCCAGAAGTCACTTTTCCTACTAGAGCTATATAATGCCAGACTCATAACTCAGACTCCAAACAGTCTGTGCCAACCACAACACTGACTGCCAACCCCAAAACTGCAGAGAAATTAACAGAAATCTGCTCACATCTCTTACTTCATACAGATTTACCACAAGCCAAAGGGCATAATGAAATCAGATTTCTTTCCTATCTGCTTTGCTCTCCTTCCTCTTCCCTCACTTTCCACATGAAGCAAACCCACAACTGTGACCTACATTTTATGACAAAGCAGCTATGGGTTCAAACTGAAGGAGGGAAAGTCTAGGTTAGATGTGAGAAAAAG
>NW_008691008.1:10587-25808 GCF_000695815.1 Acanthisitta chloris | reverse complement strand
TGCTGTGGCTGCCCCAACCCTGGCAGTGTTCACAGCCAGGTTGGCTGAGCCTTGAGCAACCTGCTCTGGTGGGAGGTGTCCCTGCCCAGGGCAGGGGTTGGGGCTGGATCATCTCTAAGCTCCATTCCAACCCTTAAATTCTAGGATTCTATGAAAGCGAAAAATCTATTATTTCTCCAGAAAACAAGTTACCTCCCAAGGCTATGATAAGTCCATTGTGTTATATACAGAGCACATTGATGATGTATATAATTCAGGAAAGGAGATCAGTATTTTCCCTTAGTTCAAGAGACATCTGAAGTTTCATATCAAGATATTTCCCATAAAGTAAGCTAACCAAAACAGTGAGCAGATACATTTTGACTATTTTCCATCTCGTGCTGTCATACTGAATGTAACTTGAGATGAAAGCCGCTTCCACATTTCAGGTAATTTAGTCTGACATCACTAAATAATGCAATCAGAATTTTGCTGGAACCTTAACATGTATTAAATCAAAGTATCCTGTGCATGTAAAGTCTTGGAAAACCATTTCATACCATGACTGCACAGCCAAAAAGGTGAGTTATAAACTACATACACATTTAGACACATAGAATGCCTTTCACAAAGCTAGAGAGACATACTTCCTACAGAACTCCACCTAAATGCACAGAAAATGTAAAACTGAGATCAGAAATAAGACTGGGAGATATAATTAAAATGCTCTTTCATTGGTGGGCTGTTTTTTTCTTTTTTTTTTGAGTAGACATTTTTATGGTAGAACTTCAAAATGCATATCATCCTTACGAGGATTTTGTATCTTCACTGTTGAATCTGGGTCAGGATGTTGTTTGTGTATCACTTGAGTGCAAATCTGTTCAGTCAGAATCTAGGAAGGAAGGAAGGAAGATGCCATATCAATGTTCACAAAGACAATTCAGTGAGAAATAGTTGGATACAGCACAATCATTATTTCACCATTGTTCTAAAAATCATCCAAAACCAAAAACCCACTTACTGTCTTCCTTCATCATCTATTCCAAACATTCTAAGCTATTTTTTCTGCTTTCTCTCTTAACTGGATACTGCTATTTAAAACACACTGGAATATAAAGCTAAACCTCACCAAAACAATCACCATAAGGCAAGATCACTGCTGCAAATAAAATTCCACATACATATGAGCATCTGCTCAAGACACACAGGTTACTCATGATCTAGAATCGTTCCTAATGAGCATAACCAAGTTAAGGAGGAGGGAAAAATCTCAAGCAGTGAGCCTAGGGAGGAAAAAAAGCAGCACTCAGCTGCATCACGCTAAGGTTTAGTGTCATCTGGAACTTATCAGCACAAATATGTAAGCAATTTTCTAACAATGTCTTACAAGTAATTAGAAAGATTGGATCCTAACTACAGAATATTACTTACCTCAAACAGGACATTGTATGTGGTCATGGTGAATAAACTTGTCTGAAGCATCAGCCTTTCAGCCAACAAAGAGAACAATCCATGCCCAAGCATGACTTCAGCTTTTCTCCTAAAATAGCACAGAAAGATAAAATAAACTTATGGATTCAACTTGCTTCAGGGGAAAATAAACTTTAAAATGTACCTCAGGAAATCCAAAATCACTGGATACAATTTTTTTTTCTTTGCTCCTTAAGTCTTTCACTTTTGATTAGGGAAAAGGGCAAGGATGAAGATTCTGAACGGACAAATCATCCCCTGAAGACAGATAACTTTCTCCATAAATGAGGTCCACTCTCCCATGGGCCCAAAAAGCTGAAACACAACCTTGGGGACTTCTTGATCAACACTAAGGAAAGGGCATTTTTGGCCTCATTTCACTCAAAAATGCAACCAATGATCTCAATAGTTACCTACTAGTGCAGTCAACTGGAGATACATTAAATCTACTTCTAGGTAAGTAACATGGGGCTCAGTCTCAGAACTCTAATTTTGCTGTTGATTTCAGTGGGAAAGGAGCACTTTAAAAACAGGAGGCCCAACTGCAAGGAAGTGCTAAATGAGCCTGGTAAGGAAATGATAATGCCTGGACACAAGTGGCAACAATATTCAATTCCACCACATCAGAAACGTATTCATGGCAAACAAACTGGAAGGCACTTGGAGAATTGTTCCTACTCAGTGAAGCCTTTTAGTGATCAACCTCCAAACACAACTTTTTTCCCTTCACATAAAAACGTGTGTATATACACACATTGAACAATACATACACAAAAGAATATAGAGAATGGATATGTCACCACTTACCTTTTTTCTTCTTTTTTTGTGAGGTTTAAAGACCTAACTCAGTACTTACTTTGGGGCAAGATGCTTTAGAAAATATCCCATCACTTTTAAAGCTTGCACCCTGATGCCTTCACTCTGTGATGCCAAGAGCTTGTAGACAACCCTAAGTGGAGAAAACACAAGGCTTCCTAAAAATCTGAAAAACACAGCAATTTTGGGGATGAAAATTAACTGCAGTTGCAGTAGGCTGCAAATAAATTTTGTCTGAGCCTGATTTAAAGGAATGACTATCAATAAGACTCAAAACACCAGCAGGACATTTCTGCTAATGGCACAACAGTTTGTGGCATAAACTTAAAGTTTATATATGATATACATATTTTATCCACATATATAACCATATATATATGTATAGTTACTTAAATATATATGTGGTCTCATATTATATCAAACATATATATATAAAATAAATATCTGAGGTGCTCTGAGGTTTCTACACAACCTTCTCTTCTCCAGCCCTAACTTCCTTAGCCTCTCTTCATAATGTGAAGAATCATGTCTACGTGAAGAATAACAAATCCAAGTTTTTGATCCTTTTACATCTCCCATAGAAACATAAGACTTCTTACTGTTTGTTACATCTCATTTCAATCATCCCTTACTTTTTAGACAGCAAATGCTTATGACCATGTCCTGTCTGAGTTTAACTGGGCTATGGTTTATGGTGTTTAGCTCATCTTTGAATTGTGAAATATGATTTAGCTTAGACCTCCATGGACTAGTAAGGCTTCTCTGAAAAAAAACCCAGAATAATTCCCTAATGCTCCATGGAATGACAGTGGAACAGAAGGCACAGGACTCAGACTTCACCATGAACATGTTCTGGTACAACTTTTGAAGATATCTGTATCACTTGATTAGGGGGAAGGCAAAACCCCACCTAATTTCAACTCTTTTTGAGTCTTCCCAAAAACATCACATGTCACACCATGGCATTTAAATCAGCTGCTTATAAAGAGTTCAAAGTACTTCAAGTTTTTAGGCCTTATCTGAGGCTAAACTGAGCACTCATCACTAGTTACATATTCCTTCATGTTACATACCCAAAAATATTACTAATACTAACACAATAAGCTAAGACACACACAAAAATTTAGTTCTATACCAGATGTACAGTTAAAACCTTAGGATGATTAAAAACCAGTTATCTAAAACAAATAATATCCTGGAGAAAGCTGCAACCACAGCAGCTATAGAAGGAAACAGATAAGCAAGTCTACAATGCACATGGAAGCAATAAAATCCACTTCTCTGCTTAACAGAACAGTATCAGGGTTACAGGAAAAAAAATACTTCCTTATTCAATTTTTTCACTAGATTGGTTAGTTCTAATTTTTTAATTTCAAAGGAACTCCAAATATTCCTAAAGCTTTGTAAAATTCTTAGCAAATTTCAAGAACATGGTGCCTTAATTGCAAACCGTAGAGGTATCAAAAAGCATGCAAACAATCCATTAAGTGACTGGAGACAATACAGGAGCAAAGAGTATAACAAATGAGACAAGAATACAAAGTGATTTCTCACAGTGGACTCACTATTCACACTGAATTGCTCAGACTTGTTAATAAAAAAAGAAAACATCTACTGCTAGTTGTTAAATAAAACCAAATGTATTGCACTGCAGACCCAACATGACATTCAAATTCCTTATTATTTAGAGCTTTTATTAGTTTCCCATATATAATACATTACCATACAAATGAAATCAAATCTGAGGCAAAAAAAATAAAAATCAGCCTAGCACTAAAAAGGGGAGAAAACAATTATGAGTATGCCTGAATGTTGTCTCCTGAGAAAGGGCAACTGGAAAAAAAATAGATGTAGAAATAGGGGTTAACTAATAGGTGCAAGAAAATGTATGAAATCAGACTCTGTCTTCACACTGGGAGAGAATTACTACTCCACATATCCTTCCAGGAATAGTTCCTGCATTTGTTTGCCTGTTGCAGTTTTTTCCCCACTCTGTCTGGGCAGGTTCAGTTTGAATTAGAAAAGTTCAATAATGTCACCACCCTCTGAGAGCCACAGGACAAAATCAAAGGCATAACTTACTCTCCTAGCAGGTTTTCTTTTACTGCTAGTAGAATTTGCTGCTTTCCTTACTTTTCTTTCCCAATAAACACTATTTTTTTCTGTTTGTTGGGAAGAAGATTGCGAACAATGCACAGCACAAAGTGCTGAATTTAAACAAAGTATTTTTTCTTAGAAAAGTCCCATGGGGAAAAAAGAAAAAGAAAAGAAAAAGATTAGAAACAATTTTTGTCAGCCCTATTTCAGTTCTGAAACACATGTAAGAATGGAGGATAAAGACCAAGTGCTAGTGGATGAAGACATCAATGTACAGACTGAGATTGACCACTCCCAGTTTAAGCATGACTGACAGCTTGGAAACATGGAAAACAACCCACCTCATTGATAATAAACCCAAAATGAACACCTGGACACAAAGATATCTCAAGATGAGGAGTCTTAAGATTGCAACACACACTTGACAAGGCCCTTTCAGATTTCATGGCAGTTCTCACAAGCAGCAGCATGGTCAGAATCTACTTCCTTTCTCCCACTTCCAAACCTGAAACTTACTGCAATCCATTCCTCTGATCAAATGCAGGGATCATAGAGCCAGGGTGCTCTGACATCAGGGCAACAAGCAGCTGCAAGACATCCATGAGATTGTCATCCTGTTGAAGAAAAGGTACAAATTTGAACTCAAAATCCATGTAAGCTTCAACGCACTTTTGGGTAAAAGAATCACTACCAAATACGCCAAAGTGATGTGGAGAGTAATAGCAAAGTAAGGCCCAAATCAATTAGGCCAGGATGAAAGGAGTAATAGAATGGAGAGGCAAGTGCAAGAGAAAATACTACGAAAAAATACACTTTATTTTTGAGGGTGCTAAGTGAAGTCTGTGTGCCTGGGATGTGAACCTTTCCCACGGAATGGGCACTTGGACTGTGCTATCTCCTTCCACACACAAGCTCAGCTGTTTGCATGGGCATTTCCTGGTCCTAACAGGAGCTAGAAATAAACTGCTGCACATTTTCTGGGGCACAGGGTGGTGTTTAGTGAAAAATTTCTCATGTTCAATCCCAAAACAAACCCACAAACCACCACCTGCCACAGACAACATTTCAAGTGGGCAAATCAAGCTGCTCAGTGAAGTTTCCTCCACTATTAGTCTGAAGAACTCTAAACTACAGTTTATCAATATGTTCCAAGGTCATTGTAACTAAAAATAAGCTAAGAAGCAGCAAAATAGAACTCTTTTCCCATTCTTTGTGGTATTAAAATGAAAGCTTATTTTAAAACAAAACACAAAGAAACCACCACAAAACCCAACTGTCCAACACTTTGGAGTATTCTGATTCTTCTTCTATTAGAAAACTAGTTTTACACCCCCCTGAACAACTCTGTTCAGCTGGTATCATGAGCAGTGTAAATTGCAGATGCTGTCACTGATGAATGAGCACTGTAAGAAGGTTGAACTGTACTTTGTGTTGATGTTTGTGATTGTACAGTCAGACAATTCCATGAGGTTCAGCACTCATGGACCTTTTAGACTTGAACATGCAAACTGTTAAGGTATTTAAAGCATCTCACCCTCCTCTGAAGGCTCTATAAAGCTTCTGCTACTTTAGTTTCCTCTTAGATGTTACCACAAATCTGATTATTTTTTTCTCCACATAAAGCAGAATGACTTGAACTGCTTAACTATGGTACTACCAAGTAGTAGTGACCAGCACAGAGAAGAAAAGGAAAATATAGGTGTAAAGAAAGAAAACCCCATACTGCTTGAAATGAATCTCAATTAATTCCTTATTTTACCCATTTTAAGTACCCTCACAGAGATGAGATCAGCTAGATTTATATCCCCATTTCCCTTGTCTTTGATGTTGCATCTGGCATGAAGTGCCTTTTCCTGGTGCTAAAATATGAAGATGCAGATGTATCAGTGGTAACCAACGTTTTCTCCCAATTAAGTTTATATGCTTCTCTTAGCTGCTGTTAACACACATCTTTATTTTTTAAAGCATGTTTGCAATTTTATTGCTTTATTTAAGAAGCAAAATAAAAAGGAGAGGAAAAACAACCCAAAAAATATTACTTAGCCTAAACTAAGGTTTTGACTTTTTGTGTTGGTTTTTTTTTTAAAGTCACCATCTGTTTTTCTGCTTGGTAAATTGGTTTGCAGAACAACATAAGAAACCATTTTGACTTACTGGCTTAATGAACTTCAAGCTAACATTGAACATGGTGCTTAAATCACTGCAAGAATATTGGCATATCATCACACTGCTCTGAGGAGTTGGACAGTGTTTGTTGCTCCCCCTGCAGAGCCATCTGGTGGCACAGAGGAGGTTAAATTGGAGAGGGGTGAAGGATTTGGTGGCCACAGAGAGCAGTTGTATGACACTCCTCACACACACACACACCCCCAAATCAAAAATTACCTCGTGCATAGTGAGCAGATAATTGAGGATAGCCTGCAATTCATCTTCTTTGATTCCATAGTCCTTTAAAAATAAACAGGTTTAAACTATCATCTTTCTAGGACAAAAGCAGTGTTCCAAAAAAAAGCATCATTACAAGCACTGATTATAGAACAGAGCAAGTACCACAAGGCAAATTTGTTTTCACTTGATACAGCTTCATAGTTGGAAGGAAGCTTTTTCCCTGCCCCAGAAACACCCACTGAATGCTATCAAAGACAACTTTAGCACAGGCACAAAAATAAGGTAAACAGCAATACAGTGTATGAACTTGTTAGAGTAACACGTGTTAATTGACACAGTCAATTTGCACTGAGAGCTTCCTATTAATAGAAGAATTAAATTAAGGTAGCAAAGAGGATTCAAATGTAGGCCTGGAAGTTTAATTATAAGCCTGTTAGCTACACCTGCATCTGCTTCTTGTTCTCCAGTACAGAATCTCATCTTCAGTTTCTAACTGAATTTCAATTTCCAAAAGATTTTGTACCACTATGTACAAACAGAAAACTTGAAGAATCAACCTCAGCCTTTTATGATGGAGGAGGTTGTTACTGCTGTGCTGGTTTGGGCTGGGGTAGAGTTTCTTCCCAGTGGCTAGTGTGGGGCTGTGTTTGGGATTTGTGCTGAGCTCAGGGCTGATAATGCAGAGATGTGTTTGTTGTTGCTGAGCTGAGCTCACAGAGCCAAGGCCTTTGCTGCTTCCCATACTGCCACACTGGTGAGGGAGTTGGGGATGCATGGGAGATTGGGAGGAGACACAGCTGGGACAGGTGACTCAACCTGACCAAAGGGATATTCCATACCATATGACATCATGCTCAGGATATAAGGTGGGAGGAAGAAGCAGGTAGTGGGGGGATGTCAGGAGTGACAGCATTTGTCCTCCTGAGTAAGCACTATGCATGATGTGTCCCTGCTCTCCTGGAGATGCTAAATACCTCCTGCCCATGGGAAGCAGTGAAAACTTCTTGATTTGCTTTGCTTTGCTTGTATGCACAGCTTTTGCTTTACCTACTAAACTGTCTTTACCTCAACTCACAACTAGCTTTTGCTCCTCTGATTCTCTCCCTGATCCCTCTGGTGGGGAGTAATCAAACACCTGTGTGGGACTTGGTCTTGTAGAGTTTGGTAAGATAAATTGTCCCTGATAGTTCAATTGCAGAACATCCACTTTAAAGAAAGAGCACAAGAGTCAAGGGCAGAGCTTCTCTGGTAGTTCCTCCTCCATACCACTGGGGCTAAAGGTAGCAGCACAGACAGCTCACTGGTTCCTCAGCAATTCAGAGGAAGAATGGAGAAGAGAGGTAAGATTCAAAGACAGAAAAGTCAGTCTACAGAAGGGAGATAAGAGAGAGACCAGAGCTTACAGTAGGAAAGGGTTAAGAAGAATTTCTAAGCAACAGAGCTGCTGATTTTCAGTATCCCTCTAACGTCTAAGAAACAGTTGTGAAACTTTCTGATAGTCTTTCTTATCCTCTGTCCCACTGACCCACAGCACATAATCTCAAATGCTGCTCTGTAGCCCTTAAGCACTCATGATGTAGGCAATACTGTTCTTGCCAAAGGAAAAAAAACAACCCCAAGAAATTAAATACTTATCTCCCCAGTAGGAAACATTTCTAAGTAACTGACTCAACAGCTCGTGCTTTGATAAAAACAGCTTAAAAGGGAGAAAAAAGCATTTTTAGCACTGCTATCTGTGGCAAGAGCCACAACAAAAAGATGCACCTTACATGTCTTTTCTGGTTTTAACTCACTATTACAAAACTCAACATGTTTACAGCACATTGAGCAATTTTTTATCAAAGGGAACTGAAATATCCTACCATAATTGAAAGCTATCCTACCTTCATCACCAGCTGCTTAATGAACATCAACAGAAATGCTCGCAGGGCTAAAATCTCTTTCTGAGTAGGCCGTGGACCATCTACAACAGAGAAGCAGATATATGAACCACAAATTAACAGGGGCTGTTAGCATTGAATGGACTGTCACAAAAAGAAAAATAAAGGCATTTTCTGGGTGAAGAAGGCAATTTAAGCAAAGTTATCTTTCCTCTATTTTAGACTACCAAACAGTAATGTGTTTTATCACTTTTTATGAGCAAAATGCCCAGTAAGGTTCTCCTCAGATTTTTATTAAATAACATTTTCTAAACTCCTCTAAATTCTTCTAAAGATCTTTTTTTCTTTTAATGATTTTTTATACAGAAAGCAAATACATTGCTGGGGAGAGTTTTTACATTTGTTTACAGGTTAGAAGTTCTGATGATCTTGATCATCACAGAAAAGCAATTCAAACAGCAAAGGGAAGTGATCACATGAGTCTTCTTTCATAAAGTGTAGGCACACAGGTATTTGGTTTAGGAACAGTTACCTTCAAAATAAACTTGTCTGGTCAAAATAAGTCATTAAACTGCATTGTCAAGACTATCCTACACATACCCATTGCCTCAGGCTCAAGAAACCAGCTCAGAAACTAAGTAAATCCAAGTATTCAGTAAAAAGAAAAGAGAAAATACATTTGCTTTGCTTCTCATAGGAAGCAAAATACTACAGACCAATCTTTCCAACCCTATAACAGGAAGGGCTGGTCATTTCAAGAAGGTGGTGGGAGCAAGTGGGACAGATCTAAGGAGCACTCAGTATCTAGCTCTTTCATCACCTGCTTCTCTCTGAAATTCCAGAGCCTTTCATTACAGAAAACAGCAGAGATGCAAGTTATTCTCCCTTTGTCAAGGCTGTGTCCCCAACCCCATAAAACCTGTGTCAGTCCCACCTGCACTTCAGTTATGCTGGTGCACATTTCACATCTCCTGGTTCCTCTCACAGTACTGGATTTCTTAGTCAAGCAGCTATTCCTTTTGCTTTTTTCCTTAGGGTCAGTATTCTTGCCTTGTGTTTCATGGCAGTGGCAAGTACAAAACACCTGCTCTAAATTCCTCATTAGCTCTTTCACTGTGGGTTCACTTTTGAATTCAGCATGGTCTTCAAGCAGTTCTCCAGATTCAGATCCCTGTCCCTGTCAGACAGGCTCAGTGTGCCTTGTTTTAGCTATATTGCTATTATATACCTTAGAAGTACTTAAAATTGTCTAGTACTTGAACAAGCTCCATAAAGAGACCACACTCCCAGGCACAGCTCTACACTTCCAACACCATTTCTCTGACCACTTCTACCTCCTATTAGTCCACATTGGTGTTTGATGACAGAGGATATGACTTCCAAAGAAAGTTTCCATCAGGTTGGGAGAAAAAAACAAACCTTTCCAGGACAAAGAGCTCCAACTGTTACAGGGCAATTGTTTCTGGAGTATTTACATTTCTACTCTATAGATTCCATACAAAACATCAGCTTTGAGGAGTAAAAATGAACATCCACATACATACCTACACCCTTGGGAGTTATTCCACTGCGATCCTGAGGGTTCACCACCCAGTAGTAATACTTGAGGGTATGCATGACCAAGAGGACTGTCCCAACCCGCCGGATCGCGCCGTAGATGTTCACAGTGGCAATGAACTCCGTAGACAGGTAAGTGTACAGGGTCAGCTGAACCTACAGCACCCAAGCAGGAGACCAAAAACCATCAGGCCTCAATTGCAACGTGTCAGATAACTGAATTCTTAAATCTCATTCATGAAAATGCCTTAAAGAAATAGATTTTCTCTGCATAGCTGAGTCACAAAGCTCTTAACAGCTTTGCAAGCTGATGAAAAGTTTCATTATGTAGAGTGCTGGGAAGGAGGTTTCAGGTAGAACCAACTGGCAAGTTTTGATCAAAGTTTTACATTCTCAGAGAGCACAAATTCACTCAAACAGAAATATTCACTGTCTATTTAAATGAAGACTTCAAATCTGACATCCAGGATAATTTCCTCTTAAAAACTGCTGAGTTTTTGCCAAATAACCCATCCAAAATTCCTTGTCGATTTAGGTCAGGGACTCCAGGAATCACCCAGGTAATCAGCAGCAGGACAAGAGGGCACAGACTCAAGCTCTGCCAGGGGAGGGTTAGGTTGGAGATTAGGAAGAGATTTTTTACAGAGAGAGTGCTCAGACATTGGAATGTGCTGCCCAGGGATGTGGTAGACTCACCATCCCTGGAGGTTTTCAAGCTGAGACTGGATGTGGCACTTAGTGCCATGGTCTAGTGACCACAGTAGGGTTGGACTTGATGATCTTGGAGGTCTTCTCCAACCCAGCTGATTCTATGATTCTGACTCTGTCCTGCAGAACACTGCAGGTTTCCAACCTCCCAGAAAACCTTGGGAGTCTGCAAAACTTGACAACTCTATACAGCAAAGCAGAATCTGCAAACAACTCCTGTGTGATTTCTGCTGGGGAATCAAGACCTGTAACTCCTCAAGTCCTGGCCTAGTTTCAACACTCCCAAATCAATACATCATAAGATACCTCACTCATAATAAACAATCTTACCTGTGCTGGGATATGGATCCATATTGCAGGGTTAAGGAGAACATGATCACACAGCTGCTTCAGCAAGGGTACCCCGTTGTGCAAGTTGCTTAGGTACTTGGAAAAGGCAAGGCAAAGTTCCAGCACAGCTCTGGTAACGTGGGCTTTGGAAGACTGCAAGAGAGGGTCTGCTTAAGGAAAGCCAAGGGAAACAGCCTAGGAAAAGTCTTTCCAAATAATTCAAGATCAATGTAAGACATGAAAAAAGGCATTTACTTTACCTTTTCCAGGCTGTATCCTATCACAAGGAAGCCTTTACAGGAAAACATCTGTTCTTGCATAGCAATAGAGTTCTTCAACAACTCCATGATGAACGACAGTAATGTTGAACTGAAAAACATGTTTAGTAAAAGTTTTAGAGGGTTACAATGAATCAGAAAGTATTTCCAAATTAACACTTCCCTCACACAGCCCAGAGATACATTTAACATGCTAGATAAATGCTCATCCAGCCCCTGATAGCTCCAATCTGTCCACAAAGTGGAATGTGGTTACCACAATTTAAATTTTGAAAACTCCAACCTCTGGTTTTCCATTAATGCTTTTCTAACTTGAAATGATTCTGAGATAATCACGCAACAACAAAATTCTTCTGAACATATGTTCTTGTAGAAAGGCAACAGCTAAACTTATACTTCTCTCTGCTTCATATTTCACTTACAAATCCCTACAAGATCAGCAGCATAGACCATCCTGCTTCCTACAGCTTTCAGAGGAGCAGAATTTAACCAGACAAAGCTTTACTATTGGGTCAAGCTAATTCAAACCTGTGCTGCTGCCAGAAGGAATGTTCATGTCCTGCCCCTTGTGTCACAGCACTACTGCCTATGGAGCAAGGCCTTAGCCAGCTGGAAACTTCTCTATTGCTGGGCCAGTCTGCAACTGAACCAAATCCCTGATGTCCAGGTCGGAGCCAGCTCAGAAGATGCCCAGGCATGTACAAATGGACCAAAGGAACATTGTGACCATCCCTTCTTTGCAACAACATGGATACAGATCACCTTTAAAGAGGCATCAAACCACAACTGCAACAGAGCAAACCAGAATTCTAAAAAGCAATCCCTTTGCTATTACTGATACTCTTTAAATTAGGAGCTCCAGCAGCTCCTGTGCCTGGATGTTCAGAAGTTGGATGGAGTTAAAACAGAGCTCAAACCAGAGGAAAAGCCTGGCAGTCACACTAAGCAACTTCCAAAACAGTAACACTAAGTATCTTCCAAAAGGTCTAATGGTTAAAATAAAAACAAACAAACAAAAAAGAAATCCAAGGAATGATACCATGTAGCTGATAATCTCATCCTGCCTGGAGTTTCTCTTGCAGGTTTCCCCAGTGAATTTTCTCCATGACAAGAAAAAGCTCAAGAAAATTGTCTGTAATTCTGCTACACCGAAAAACTGTGCAGTATAAAACATGTGTACATTTTGATTCTGTGGAAACTCTCAGAGAAGGCTGGGTGCAAATAAACACATCACTCTGAGGTCCTGCCTGTAACAAGGCCACCTTTTTTCCTCGACATAATTTATTGCTGCACAAGACAATGCAAACTACTGTGGAATAAAGCAACAGGTAATTCCCTTGAATCAAAGAGAAAAGAAAGAACAGAACACCGTAATATGTACATGCACTCACCAAACAGTTGTGTCGATGTTGTCTGATGAATATTGTCTATAGTCTAACTGTGCAAAGAGAGGGAAAAGCACCTGCACTCCTCCAATGGAGTGCAGGGCACTTTGGATAGAGTGTGTTAAGACTGCTTTCACATCCTGGCAAAGAAATAAGAAACATGGAGATCTCCTTCAGAAACTGTTCAATGGTTTGTCAAAAATAGCATTTTATTTCTTCAGTATAAAAACCGTATGACCCTCAGATAAAAAAGAAACAGCAAGAAAAACAAACTGGCTGCCACAGCCACACTAAATGCCCAGTCTGCCTGACCTACTGCTTCAGAGATTGTCTACAGTGTAGAGCCTCAGAGGAATATAAAGGAGGTGGCTTGGAAATTCCAAAACAAGTCTCTGGTAATAAACTCCAGAACAGAACACACAAAAAGCTTCTGACCAATGAACAGGTGAAGGCATTTAAAGCACAGAGAAGAAAAGGATTTCCTATCAGCAGGGCAAAGGATGGGAGATATGTAACATCTGTAGGGGAGAGAACGTGCCAGAAATGAAGAAGGATTTGGTTTTTTTAAAGTTAACACAGCCTTTGTAACACTGACATTTTTAGCTTGTAACTTTTTTCTTGTGCATCTGCTTTAGTTCAAGATACAGCAGAGGCAGCAGCAGGACCAACCCCCCCCAAAAAAACTCCAGCCTGTAACTAACTCCCTATCTCATGCAAATCCCTACGATACCGGATTCTACGTTTGCAAACAGAAATCATTTGTACCCTCCAAACCTCTGAAAATGCTGATATACCTGCAGCATGAGGGCATGTGGTGAATGAACAAAAATAGAAGGGTTGTCCTTAGGGGACGACTCGAGACAGAGCTGTGCATCTGTAGCCCTTGGATTGTACATAAAAGCAATAGCACTGGATAGTTTGCCATCATACAGCAGCAGTTTGTGATGTTCATCGAGGAAGAGATCACTTTCTGCCTTGAACTTGAATGTTCCCTGGATTGGGAAGCAGGGTTGAGGAAGGAAAGAAGAAAAAAAAGAAATCAGATTACGAACATTGAAGATACAGGTCAGAACACAACTATTGCCAAAAAATGACCATAACATTGCTACTTTATTCTAGCAATATTTCATAGAGAAAGGGTCCCATGAGAACATTGACTCAAGAGTGTCATTGCCCAAATGGTGGGTAAGGCAAAGGAAACACATTAGCCCGGAAACAGAATGTCTGTCAGCAAAGCTCACTCAGAAGGAACTAATAATTGAGGAGCAGATAGAATAGGAACCATCTTTTCCAGCGTATGTTTGTACAGCTGCTAGGGAATAACAGCCTTCAATTAGTGCCCCTCAGGCTGCAACAAAACAAACCATAAATCACTGCAACAAAACTAATCCTCAGCACCCACTTCACACATGACAAAAACAGAGTAGAACATGCAACCAGGAGGGAACATTTCAAAAACAAATACATCAGACTCGATTTTCAGTCCCAGTGAAAAAGTGAACCTAGGCAGAGGTCCCAGTCAGAGGTCCCAGGGCTGTTCTCCCTCTCTCAAACACCAACATGGAAATTTGAGAAGCAAACAGGAACACCATGACTTTTATTTTATAAGAAGCTAATTAACACTTGTAGATCGCGAGGCAACACATAGGTTTATGGAACAAACATGGAAGAGTTTAAAAAAATTAAACAGTACAAACACTTTTTAGAAGGACACGAAGATCTCACAACATTCTTAAAATCATAAAGAGTCTTAGTAGACTTGAATTTTGGAAAGTCAGTTCTAAGGTACCTTATATCCCAGACCAAGCTGATAAATGGCAAATATCTGAGCAGCATTGAGAGCCTCACTGAAAAGGTACACAGATGTCATCTGCCCACAGAACACTCGATTGGCATCTGCTGTTTCCGAAGAACCCAGGAAACATTTGTCAAACGTCTGGAAATGAGACAGTAACAGGTTTGAATCTGTGCTACACAAGCAAATCATACAAAGAATATGCATTTTATCAGGGAATATTATTTTTACATAAACATGTATTTGAGGGACTCAGCAGAAACAAATTTTAAGTTCTGAGATGTATAAAAGCACAATTTACTCCTCTACCAAAGAGCTATTCTTCTTACTCCAATTTTTTTTAAATCCATAAAATGAGGGAGGATTATTAATAAAATGGCAAAGGATAGCTAAGTAATCCATCAAGCTGATCATAGAATAATAGAATTTTAGGGGTTGGAATGACCTTAGAGATCACCCAGCCCCAACCCCTGCCCTGGGCAGGGACACCTCCCACCAGAGCAGGTTGCTCAAGGCTCATCCAACCTGGCTGTGAACA
>NW_008691008.1:0-10316 GCF_000695815.1 Acanthisitta chloris | reverse complement strand
AGATGCTCCAGTCCTCTTATCAACTTCATGGCCTCCTCTGGACTTGCTCCAACAGTTCCATGTCCTTCTTACGTTGAGGGCACCAGAACTGTGTGCAGTATTCCAGGTGGGTCGAGCAGAGCAGAGCAGAGGGGAAGAATCACCTCTTTCGACCTGCTGCCCACAGTCCTGTGGATGCAGCCCAGGACTGGGATGGTTTCTGGGCTGTGAGCACATACTGCCAGGTCATGTTGAGTTTCTGATCAACCATCACACCCACTTTCTCCTCATTGCTGCTCTCAATGATTCCCCCACTCAATGTGTAGGTGTGCCTGGGATTACCCTGACCCTGATGTAGGATGCATCTAGGTCTACTATACCTATACTATAGATCTTTACTCCATCTATACCCCAGGTATCAGTGTACAGGGTTACTTACATCACTGGTGTTGACAAACCATGTTATCTCTCCATAGGATGCCAGCTCCCCATTCACATAACATCGAAGTTCACTGTTCTTCCAGCGGTTATAGATGTGCACTATAGTAACCATGTACCACTAAACAACAAGGAAACAATTGATACAACACAAACACTGAAAAAGCAGCTTAAGCATTAAAGTGGGACACAGTAGAACAAATTCAACCCCTTATGTGAATTAAACTAAGACTGAAAAATGTATTTTCAGTAGAAAAGATTAATAAGTCATTGGTGACTTATTTCTTGTCTTGCCGTGTCAAAGGATAATACACCATTTTTTCCACAAGCAGATGACACAGAAGCCTAAAAGATACTTATGGCACATAAATCTTTTATGGCCAGGCTGAACCAAATTTACACTGGGCAAATAAGTTCTAAGCTGGGTTACTCTTAGCATGATGTCACACCTAAAAACTAAATGTGCGTTAGTAAACATGTTCCCTTAAAATAACACTGCCTTTGTGCACATCAATAAGTAATGACAAAGGGGAGCCTCAGAAAAATCCTTTAGGAAAAGGAGAAAAGAAGGCCTGGAGGTGGGAGAAAAGAGAGAAGGAAAAAACCACAATCCTTTTCACTTTCAAGCTGTGTGCATCTACCAAGACTTCTCAGAGAACTCAGACAAGCCTCAAAAATTCATACAACATCTGGTAAAATGAATTTTTCTAGCTGTCTTATACACTTCATAAGTACAATCAGAAAGAAATAAGAATTCAGAACACAAATTTGGCTCATTCCAATATACCTGTTTTCCTACAAGAAAGAAGCTACAGCACGCACTCCCAGCCTACAATTATCAAGTCTTGAAACCTGTTGGAAAAGATTTTTTCCTTTTTACTCACCTTTTGTGGCTTGAAATCAAATTTTACACAGTGCTGGAAACCTTTTCCCTTTGATTTGATGGATGTTACAATCAAGCAGCCTCCAACAAAGTGAGCAGAATAACCAAGTCCTTTGTTTGTTCGAAAACTGACAAATTAGAATAAAATCAGCACAGACACAGACGGATGCAGAAATCATTGAACAAGCAATAGGAACTGAACAGCAAAAATGCAGTTTTACATAATACTCACCAATATAAGTAAGGCTTATCCTTATCCACATTAATATTATTTACAGGATCCATTCTTAGCCAAGTGTGGAAAGTAAATCCATTCTGGTATGGCCACTTGGCTATAGGAGGTAAGGCAATAGCCTAAAGAAAGCAAGAAGTTATTCATGTAGAAAGGTCAACAGTAAAAGTAAACAGCTGAAGATACACCCTGCAAATGTGTACTGATAAACAAAGACACCCTGCAAATGTGCACAGTTTCTCTGCACTAAAAATCTGGCTGAACTTATGTGCTTTTGTACCTGATCATTTTAACCTTCCACTGTTTTGCTGCACAGAGTTGCAATACACACTTCAACTAAAACTGCCATTAGCTCTGATCAAAGATGCTGTCCAGATGATCAGAACCAACGAACAAAAAAGCATCGAAGAACTCAGGTGTCACCAGACTCCTTATTATGTTCCCACGCTGCATTCAGCTCCCTGTCCAAACAAAATGCCATAAATCCTTCTCTAAACCAGCTAACTAATCAGTCTACATGTCTCTGAGCCCAACTTTTGGGAACTGGTAGCACTATCACTTAGTTTAACTCACAATGGAGTATATTAAATACTTAATTTCTCAGACTTCTAAATGTACAAATATATAATATTCACACTAAGGTCCCTGAGGCACCTCAATATCACATATGGTTCAAGGACTCAACATGATTATTAGAAGTTAAACACAAAACCAGTACATGAACAGCCCCAAAAGAACAAAACCACATCTGTCTACTGCCACGTTCTGTTGCATGTGATAAACATTTAACTGCAGGAGCATTTTTCTGGTAGTCTGCATTTTTCAGTTTCAAGTTTTCCTTTAAAAAGAAATTCATTATGTCATCAAGTTGGTGAAATTTAATCTCAAGCCACCATGGCAGAAAGGTAATGGGTTTATGTGAAGACAGCCAGAAAGAGTCATCTGATAAATGTTATTAAAATCTTATTCTGAATTAAGCAGGAAATTTTCAACATAATTTTTCATCTCACAACTTTTAAAAGCAAAAATGTTGATATACTTGAATTCCTAACCATTCAGTGATGGTCTAAGAACCTCCAGGAGGTTCAGGGCAGGGGGAGGGGAGGAATGGCAACTTCATCCGGAGAGAAGAGTGAGAACGTGTGAGAGAAACAGCTCTGCAGACACCTAGGCCAGCGAAGACACAGGAGAGGAGGTGCTGCAGGTGCTGGAGCTGAGGTAACCCTGCAGCCCATGGTGAAGACCATGGTGAAGCAGCTGTTCCCCTGCAGCCCATGGAGGTCCATGGTGGAGCAGCCCATGCCAGGGCTGGTAGAAGCCCTAAGGAGGCTGTGACCGCATGGGAAGCTCAAGCTGGAGCAGCTCCTGGCAGGACCTGTGGTCCCATGGAGAGAGGAGTCCCTGCTGCAGCAGGTTTTCTGGCAGGACTTGTGACCCTGGGAGGGATCCACACTGGAGCAGCTTGTGAAAAACTGCAGTCTGTGGGAAGGACCCACACTGGAGAAGTTTGTGGAAGGCTATCTCCAATGGATGGAACTCCACAATGGAGCAAAGGAAGGCTATAAGGAGAAAGGAGGAGCAAAGACAACATGTCATGAATGGAGTGCAATTCCCATTCCCTGTTCCCCTGAGCCACTCAGGGGCAGGAGGTAGAAAAATCAGGAGCAAAGTAGAGACTAGGAAGAAAGGAATGGGGGAAGGCTTAGTTTATATTTACCATTCCCCTACTCTAACTTGATTCATACTGAACTGAGTCTGTTCTGCCTGTGATGGTGATGATCAGTGAGTGATCTCTCTCTGTCCTCAGGGCAACCCACAAGCCTTTCATACATTCTCTCCCCTGCCCAGCTGAGGAAGGAGGTAACAGAAAGGCTTTGGTGGGGATGTGACATCCAGGCAAGGTCAACCACCACAAAGCCACTCACACACACTGGATACTAACACAACCACCACTGCTCCAGAAACACGGAGTGAAGAGCAGGTAGGCTCCCCTTGCACCAAGATTTAACTGAAGCAGTCTGAGAAAACAACAAAATTTCTAAAGCAGCCTCATTTATATCCACTCTTTATGTAACAGCATTTGTCCTTCCATAGTGGTATTGCACATCTCCTATAAGCATGATTTATTCAGGCATAATGTAGGTGTCAGGCAGAGAAAAAAAACGTGGTTATAACTATGACAATGACAGATGAGACAACGAACACCACCAATGGAAATAACCAATGACCATAACAGAACAACAAATGAACAAGAGGCTTAAAATATCTACTCACTGCAGCACTTTTTCCTGGAAAGTTGAAGAAGGCATCAGGTCCATACTTCTGAGGCATGTGCTTTAACACAGACAATAACTTCCCAGCGTGTGGTGGCTGCCAAAGAGAATTATGACATTGTAAATCAATCAAACAAACCTGCAAGAAAAAGAAGACTACACACAAAAAGGGAATTCTGATCCATTTTAGAACTTTGCACGTGGCTGAATAACACACTAAAACACTCAGAGCCTTCAATCAACAGCATGAACAAAGAGCCATCAACACCTTCACACAATATGCAGTAGGTGCACTAAAATACAGCTAAATAAATACATAAAAACATATATAAATAAAGATAACTAAAGACTTAAAAGCCACTTTCAAACCACCCCTGCGCATTGGTTCCTCCCTCTACCTGTTCATTCCCATCAGCCTTCTGTGTGATTCTGCAGCAAGCTGAAGAAAATTAACTGATCCAGGTGAAACTAATTTAGGAAAAATAAATGCAAGCCAAGTTTTAATGGCAGCTGTTTAGGATTGTGGCTGAGTGAAACCTGTGCCAGCACAGGGGAGATAGAGAATACCCAGGAAAAGGGACAGGGAGACAGGGCTATTTTCATCAGGAATACAGTCATATACCAGAGAAAACTGACTTGGTTACAAATAAGCCCATGGAGAAAGATTCACAGCTCAGGGGCAATTTTGAGCACCAAAACTGAGTGGTCAATGAATACTTTACACTTTCCAATCACCCTAACTCTGCATTAATTTTGCTGGAATACTCAGCAACTGTAAACTCCAAATCAAATCCATGAGGTTCACAACAACACAAGTACAGCAAATACTGGGCACAATGACAGGGCAATTTTCAGTGCTGACTTTCAGCACATTACAACTTTGTAAAATCAGATCTATTTTTAAACTATAATTCCGATCTTCATCCCTCTGGGAAAGACCCACACACTGCAAACTAAGCATTGCATGAGCCAGTACAGGTATTTCAGAGGTACCAAAATTAGAGTCCAAACAGAGCTTCTGAATTAACAGTGAGGAGGAAACGCTGGGAACTGCTTAGATGTCTTCAGAGTTACAGAGTTCAACTAAGCAATTTGTGCTGTAGGCAAATCATAGAATTTTAGAGGTTGGAATGGACCTTAGAGATCACCCAGCCCCAGCCCCAAGCCCTGCCCTGGGCAGGGACACCTCCCACCAGAGCAGGTTGCTCAAGGCTCAGCCAACCTGGCTGTGAACACTGCCAGGGCTGGGGCAGCCACAGCCTCCCTGGGCAACCTGGGACAGGGTCTCACCACCATCACAGAGAAAACTTTTGCCTAACATCTAACCTCAATCTCCTTCTTTCAATTTGTGCCCATTGCCCCTTGTCCTGTCCCTGCAGCTCCTAACACAGATCCCTCTGCAGCTTCCCTGGAGCCCCTTCAGCTCCTGCAAGGTGCTCTGAGGTCTCCACACAACCTCCTCTTCTCCAATACTTGGTACCTCTACAGCAATGCCAATTTTAAGATTTATGGAGTTGTGGAGCTCCTTAGCAATGCAACTGTGGCATTTTTCTCTTCCTTTCCTCTATATTTGGTCTTTAATAAAGAAAGGAAATTAAATGCAAATAGCAGAGAGGCAGGAAATGAAAAAGTTAATGTTACAGAGACAACTTTAATTCCTCTGTGGTTAAATATTCTCTGTATGCACAATGATTAAGTTTAAACCATCTATGAAGTTTAGAGGACTTTTATTTAAGTACATTAAGATCTCTAAAGGGGAGATCTATTTATTTCAAGGGTCTATTGAAATAAATAAATCTATTGAAATCTATTTATTCCAAAGGGTCTCTTAAATTAAATTTGTTATACTGTGTTGCTTTTACACTGAATACTCATTTTTAAAGTGATTTGAAGGCGACAGAGACACTGTTCTACCTTTTCTCTACACTAGGCAGAGTGTTTAGAGATAACAAGAGACAAATTAAAACTGAAAGAAGGTCAAACTACTGTTAAAATAGTTCCCAAGTCCAGCAAAACAACAACTGTGTGTTACAGAAAACTTTGTCTGGTGATCTCAACAACACACAGATTTTTACTTCAGGGCAGGAGGTGCTCAACCCTCTTCTCCCTTTTTATTTCACACAGGAACAAGAGATAAAACAATATAAATTTTTCAGTGGAACTTATTTCCTTCACTTCCATTTCTGCCAAAAATTCTCACTTCCCTAACTGGAAACACTTTTTTCATCTTCAAACAAAGTACAGCAATGTGAAAATAGGATCAGTGGGAAGAGCCTATGTAGGCATTCTTTATTTATTCCTCTCTTTTGACTTAAAAAAATAATTAAGCCTTTTTACTTCAATTTCACATGCCTGGAATCACAAAAATAAAAAACAAATACACAAACCCACTTTTTTAGAGTCACCATATTATTCTAAGGTGTTCAAAAAGACCAATCCAGTCCACAGATCCAGGAAGAAATTTAATTTCATCACTATTCTACTCTTTGCATTTTTATTGTGTCCAGATAAAAAGGTTCATTGATACAGGAAAACTGCCTATATTTTTTGGTCCATTCAAAAGTTTATGAAACAACTTGTGAACATTCTTAGCTTGTGAACACGAGGAGAAATATAAACACCACCCAAAAAACAGTTTCGGTATTGTATTTTCTTTTACCCATCTTCCTTTTTCTCCTTGGAGCTTGCTGAAGAATAACTTGAGCTCTCGAACTGTCAGGTTATAGCTAGCCAACACACCCAGCATATCCACCAAGAGATCTGCAAAGGAAAAACAACAGCAATGGAACTGCTTAATAAAACACAAGGTCAAACTCCCATCGTCTCCTTAAACCAAGGTGTCCATGAGATTGTGCCAAGGACTAAGTTGGAGTGGCACACTGGGTGACACTGTACCTGCAATCATGTTGTCAGCTCGATCAATCCTCTTGAGCACTTGTTCAACCAGCCCGACCTCTGTGCAGGCTTGGAGGTTGCGGATACTTTTCTTCAAGATTGCTGTAAACATGCTCCAAACCTCAGCCTGGCAGGTGATGTCACACTTATCCAGCAGCTCCACCATGCAGGTGATGCCCTCTCCTTCTTGGATGATAAAGTTCATTTCCAAGTCAAACTGGCCCCCAACAAGCTTTCAGGAAAAAAAATATTTTAAGACAAATTTAAGATAACTAGATCAATGCTCTACTCCATCTCTAAAGTTATTTATTCTGCAAGAAGAAAACCATTAAAGATGCAAGCTAAAAATACCATAATTAGGCCAATGTCAATATACCATCTGGTGTCCACAATCTAAGAAGGACATGGAACTGTTGAGGCAAGTCCAGAGGAGGTTACCAAGTTGCTCAGAGCACTGGAGCATCTCCCCTGTGAGGACAGGCTGAGGGAGTTGGGGCTGTTGAGCCTGGAGAAGAGAAGGTTGTGTGGAGACCTCAGAGCACCTTGCAGGAGCTGAAGGGGCTCCAGGGAAGCTGCAGAGGGATCTGTGTTAGGAGCTGCAGGGACAGCACAAGGGGCAATGGATTCAGACTAAAGGAGGGAAAGTCTAGGTTAGGTATCAGAAAAATATTTTTTACTCTAAGGGTGGTGAGACCCTGGCCCACGTTGCCCAGGGAGGCTGTGGCTGCCCCAAGCCTGGCAGTGTTCACAGCCAGGTTGGCTGAGCCTTGAGCAACCTGCTCTGGTGGGAGGTGTCCCTGCCCAGGGCAGGGCTTGGGGCTGGGCGAGCTCTAAGCTCCATTCCAACCCTTAAATTCTATGATGGTTCTATGATCATCTTATCTTTCCTCCATTTCAAGTTCTGTTGAGTAACAAAGGTGAACCTAACATGTCACCTGCTACCAGACAATTGCTGCAGAAAAACATTTGGGTAGTTTAAGATACAGATGTTCTGAGTTGCCCCACCAGTGATGAAGACACCAGTGAGTGCTCTAAAACAGGTGAGAGCACCAAGGCAGCCAAAATCCCTCAGATGGCCTGGAGTGGCCCTAAAAGCTTTCCTTGGCATGTGCTTAACACTCCACACTTAAGAGGGCAAATCTAGCCAAAAGGAGCTGATTCACACCAGAAACATTGCACTTAAGAACAGTTATGAGACACTCCTCAGATACTGAATAAAGCTGGTTAATCATTCACTGCAGATTCATTAGCAGCTACAGATACTGAAGGGAAGCAAAGTCTTGCTGTATTTGTATTAGTGTAGAACAGCAGCACTGCTCAAAGCTTTGACTATGCTCTGGCTAGGACACTTCAATCCTGCAGGATTTCAGGTCTCCTAGAGGTATGTTTTGTTTGGACACACACTGAATAAGTAACCATCTATTGTGTGTGCCAAGGAGGTGGAGGGGAAGGAAAACCTGCTCCACTCATTTGTGTGCACAATAAAACAGACATTCCAACTGAAGAAAAGATGGATTGTACTAACTTCAATCCTTTACCCCAATTCCCTCTCTTCACTTTTTAAAGTTTTGTGCTTTAGAACTGTATTAACCTTAAACATGTGCCATGCTGGCCAAAAGAGCTATTATATACCATTTAAATACCATATACACCATACAAAGGAATTCAGATAGCACTGACTCAAATTCTCAAAAGGGACTCGTGATCAGAAGTGTTTCAGCTCATTCTCACTTGTACAAGTTTGTCTAATAAAAGACAGTATTCCTCTCCTACATGGTGTTCCTTACACAGGCTTTGACCATTAACAGCTTCAGTACTGCCACTTGCCTAAGTCATACCAAGCCAAAACTACCCCAAAATGCATATACTAACTTGCTTCCTTATTAGCTTCTCTCAGCTAGTCAGGACCCAAAGATAAACTTACCCAATGGAATAGAATATAAGCTCTTCATTAACCACTGAAATTACCATACATTTTCCTCAAGTGTCTAAATCTTGTCACTTTGAAGAAGCAATCTTTGGACTTCTGGGCATAAATCAGTGATGCCAAACACCACAAGGAGCAGAAAAAGTTACTGCTTTTCTGACAGAATAGACAATGTCTTGTGGCAGCAATTTCTAAACAGTAATTTACACTTTTCCATTTTCTCCCCTCTTGGTGATGCAAAATAATTATGCAATTTACTGTCAGATGCTTCCTTAATATCTAGGGTAACAGTAGGAACTGAATGGGGAGACTTGAATTATATTCCCAGCTTCTCTAGATCAACTCATGCTGTCTACTCAAACAGATCTATCAAATCATTACCATTCTCCAAGCCTTAGTTTTCCTCTTCTAAAAGAAGGAGCAGAGGCCTAGCTCAAGAAAGCTCTGTGAGGTGGAATTCCAGGGAGAATGAAGAGCAGAATGAATTAACACAGAATTATCACAAGACAAATGCAAGGAAGACAATACACTCTCCTTCAAGAAACCCTGAACAGAGCATTTGGAAACCTAAAATACACAACCAGTGTCAGGCTCCATTTCACAAGATGTTTATCCTCTACAGAACTGAGGTATTCCTCAAGAAGCTGCTCTCTCTCTCCTCCTTCCCATCAAGGCAAGAAACAAAGAAAACATTGCATTCCCTGCAGAGGGACAGAGCAGCTGAAGGTTAAATTCTAGCCCCAAACCACCTGCTAATTTTTAGCAAGACATTCAACTCTTTCTGCATTTGGTTTTAACTATCAGCCAACCATCAATTATCACACCAAAACCATATACAACGAACTAGAGGTGACCTTACCTTCACCCTATAGTCTACACCACCCATCTTTCATTTTTGGCTAGCTCCACTCCTATCAGTAACCACCCATCCAGGAAGCTGTCAAATTAGGTTTCCAATCTCATCTTCAAACACAAGTGTTTCACCAAGTACCTTCAAGAAATAATATGCTATGGTAAAAATTAATTACCACTTTAACACTGCCTTTCAGGGAAGTGAGAACAGAAAGAACTGGCAGGGAGAGCAGCAGGGCCCAGATGTGCTGTGTGTGTGCAGACCCAGACACACACACCCCCCAAGGATGTCATATTAACCCTTTCTAATGGTGATTTGAAACTGATCAACCTTCAAAACACAAATTTGTTCCCAATGACAGGGATCATAATCCAGGCCCGTGCATTGGCTAGTTATTATCTGAGCTGCAGTAATGGCTGTGCACAGCAAAATGTAATCTTCCCAAATGTCACGGTAAGTTATGAATATCTGAGCAGCTTAATGCACCTTACTAGCCATGAAGTGTGAGAATGTAATCTTATTACCTTTTTTATGGTTGTATTTTTTTGAATAATGTAGCCTTTGAACTGATGTATAGTCTTTCCATGCACTTTAGCATGATTTGGTCTCCGATGTGGCACAGTACATTTTTCAAAATTCTCCAATTCAACGTGTTTTAAGTCCTGAGCTGAGCTGCATAAACAATCTTTATAGCAACCTACTGGGTGGCATAACGTTTTCCTTCCCCAGCAGCTGGAATTAAGTAGAAGCTTACAGGAATGGTTTTAAAGGGCAGAACTCAAATACATCCCCACAAATTTTAGATTTTGCCGGTTTTATTTACCTTCAAAAAATAA
>NW_008691007.1:127462-127742 GCF_000695815.1 Acanthisitta chloris | reverse complement strand
GGGCGACATCCCCTCCCCCACCGCTCGGGGTTCCCCCCCATCCCCACCCGGCGCTTCCTCGGAGAGGGATACACTCCCCCCTCCCTGGGCCATTCCCTGTGTTTCCCCCCACCAGAGCCAAGTTATTGATCAGTTTCCCTGCGAAGTTCGGGGCGGAACGTGCCATGCCCCGCGGTGGCAGGGAGCGGGCCCAGTTTGGGGAAAAAATAAGCTTTTTATCATCACTTCACAGCATCTCTTTCTTCCAGGGCTTATCCCTATCCAAAACCCTGGTGCAAAT